>NC_092355.1:61133379-61433379 GCF_963676685.1 Mytilus edulis | reverse complement strand
GGGGTTAGACATTTTTGTGAGCGCTCAATCCTCCCTTAACCTGGGACAGTGGTATAACAACACAACATAAGAACAAACTATAAAAATCAGTGGAAAAAGGCTTTACTCTTCAGATCGATACAAAGCAGAAAAACATAAAACAAAAACACTGACGGGAGGTGCTTTTTTAGGACTTGAATCTGTCTTTATAAAAACAATTGGTTCAAAAACTATCAAAATTTCAAAATGTTCTCTTTCTTAACATTTTCCACAATCAGCTCATTTCTGATGACCTTTGTTTTTGTAACACTTGACCCCAACAGGAAGTTGTCTATGCATTGGACTAGATAGCAATACGGTCTATTGACATTGCTATAACTTTACAAGAATATGTCTTCATAGGACACAATGCCCCATAACTCAGTCTTGTGTCCATGTTCGGTGATCCGTGCAATTAGCTCTAAATTGTGATTTTGTACTAAATTTTAAGTTAAACCTGAGAGTTTACTAATTTGAAACTATCACAGTTCTTAGTTCAGTGAACCATGTAATCGGGATAAAAATCACCTTCATCTGCTATATCATCTGAAAAGTTCCAATTGTTCTAAATTTTCAAGTGGATGTACCACACCTTCATGATAAACTTTTTAAACCTAAACTTGATACCGAAAGGGCTAAGGTCTGCAGCAACCATTTGATTTTCCGAGGGGGGAGGGGGGCTATGGATTTTTTGTTGGAAAAACAGTTTGTTTCCAGTTTTTGGAGAAAAACAAATTTGTTTTTGACCCTGAGAAAACAAATTGTTTGTTTCACCCTTAGCTGACAATATATGTAATGCTAAAATTGAAAGAAAATCCATAGCCCCGCCTCCAGAAAATAAAATGGTTTCTGCCTAACAAACTGACACACAGAACAAAAAAAACAAAGCCCACCTCCCCCCTTTTTTCGTAGGTTGGAATTTAAATGAATGTTACAACAGTAATAAGCTCTTCATTATTTCAGATACATTGTAGCAAACATAAGCTTTCAATTGGTTTATGTTTTGTTAAAATTAAGTTTAAGTTAATTCATCTGCACTCGATACTTGACTTTTATGTAACATTTATTGAATTCTATTTTTGTCATTCATTATAGATAAATATTTTTTTTCCGTCTCTGAGGGTCTTACTCCAGTGTCCTTCAGTTCGGTAATCTTTATTTTTTATATCATTTTTCTCTATTCTTTATGTTATAGCCGCAAATTTATCTACATTTTTTATGTTCATTATTTATTTTTATTTTTGCCTTATTTTTCTCTATTCTTTATTTTTCTGTAGATTTGCCCCATCATTCTTTATTCTGTTAACCCCATCAGACCCTCATCTATAAGTACTATCTCGTGATTTCAATTGTTTTCTGTCATGTGGTTTTCATTCATATTTAAATCAAACAATTGTCAAAGTTCAAGTATTTTCTACAATTGTTGTGAACTTGTGAAAGTACGTTATTTGATAAAAATGTAAACAATTATTTCCGTATCAGTTTCACATTGTTTGACTCGGTACTGAGACCCCTCATGGGGGGGGGGGGGGGTCCTAGTAATCACATAATCACCATTTTTTTGCCAATATAATCACATAATCATTAAATATTTGCTTATCTTTGGTAATCAAATAATCATAAACTAAAAATACAGTCCTAGGTAATCAAATAATCATGAAATATTTGGCTTAATAATCAAATAATCATTAAAAAAACGGCCAAGTAATCACATAATCAAAAACCCCATGAAGGCCCTCGGTACTGTGTACAGATTACATACTGAATAGACATCTGGCTTTTGTCGAAGACTGGAAGTTGCACTCTATTTGTCTTTTATTTATTTGTGTCGTTTGGTTGCTGTCGCGTTGGTAAAAGGCTTTAAGACCACATTCTTTAAACCTAATCATTTATTAGTTCACCATTCAAGTAATCAGTCTCAGACTAACAAGTCTGCTATATTGAATAGAATTCCCTTGTAAATATCGGTTGTTGTTCTTGCATTTAAGGCAATTGTAAGATATATACATAGGAGCATTACTGTGAAGTTGTGAAAGTACATTGTATGAGAAAAATGTAAACAATAATTTCCTAATAGCAGTTTTAAGTTGTTAAAAAAATTATCCATCAATTCAGTGTTTTAAAGGCAAATATTAAACTTTGTAAAGCAAGAATTTAATACATGCATTCTATTACTGTAAATAAAAGAAAGACGATAATATGCATCAAGTTGTCAATAAAAAGAAGATAATATGTAAGACAAAGAATGACGCACAACATGAACGAAAAAAGAGTGATATACCCAAAAGAGTGATATACCTAAAAGACTGATATACCTAAAAGAGTGATATACCTAAAAGACTGATATACATAAAAGAGTGATATACCTAAAAGACTGATATACCTAAAAGAGTGATATACCTAAAAGACTGATATACATAAAAGAGTGATATACCTAAAAGACTGATATACCTAAAAGAGTGAGATACCTAAAAGAGTGATATACCTAAATGACTGATATACATAAAAGAGTGATATACCTAAAAGAATGATATACCTACATTTTGTTGTTAAAGAGTGATTAACCTAAAAGATTGATATATCTAAAAGACTGTTATACCTAAAAGAGTGATATACCTAAAAAAGGGATATACCTAAAAGAGTGTTATACCTAAAAGAGTGATATACCTAAAAGATTGATATACCTAAAAAAGTGATATACCTAAAAGACTGATATACCTAAAAAAGTGATATACCTAAAAGACTGTTATACCTAAAAGAGTGATATACCTAAAAAAGGGATATACCCAAAAGAGTGATATACCTAAATGACTGATATACATAAAAGAGTGATATACCTAAAAGAATGATATACCTACATTTTGTTGTAAAAGAGTGATTAACCTAAAAGATTGATATATCTAAAAGACTGTTATACCTAAAAGAGTGATATACCTAAAAAAGGGATATACCTAAAAGAGTGTTATACCTAAAAGAGTGATATACCTAAAAGATTGATATACCTAAAAAAGTGATATACCTAAAAGACTGATATACCTAAAAAAGTGATATACCTAAAAGACTGTTATACCTAAAAGAGTGATATACCTAAAAAAGGGATATACCTAAAAGAGTGTTATACCTAAAAGAGTGATATACCTAAAAGATTGATATACCTAAAAAAGTGATATACCTAAAAGACTGATATACCTGAAAAAGTGATATACCTAAAAAAGGGATATACCTAAAAGAGTGATATACCTAAAAGAATGATATACCTACATTTTGTTGTAAAAGAGTGATTTACCTAAAAGATTGATATACCTAAAAGACTGTTATACCTAAATGAGTGATATACCTAAAAAAGGGATATACCTAAAAGAGTGTTATACCTAAAAGAGTGATATACCTAAAAGATTGATATACCTAAAAAAGTGATATACCTAAAAGACTGATATACCTAAAAAAGTGATATACCTAAAAAAGGGATATACCTAAAAGAGTGATATACCTAAAAGAATGATATACCTAAAAGACTGATATATTTAAAAGGACAGATCTACCTAAAAGAGTGATATACAGTGTACCTAAAAGACTGATATACATAAAAGAGTGATATACCTAAAATAGTGATATACCTAAAAGACTGATATACCTAAAAGACTTATATACCTAAAAGACTGATATATCTAAAAAGACAGATCTACCTAAAAGAGTGATATACAGTGTACCTAAAAGACTGATATACATAAAAGAGTGATATACCTAAAATAGTGATATACCTAAAAGACTGATATACCTAAAAGACTTATATACCTTAAAGAGTGATATACCTAAATGAGTGATATACCTAAAAGAATGATATATAGAGAATAATACATGGCAAAATCCGTATCATATGTCGTATCGACATTTTTTTTTTTCCTTAAGAAAAATTTTCCTCAAAATAGGTAAATTTTTTGAATGACGTCATTGTTTGGTATGTGACGTAACGAACATCGAGTTTTCATATTGTATGTGACGTCACGAACGTCAAGTTTTCATATTTTTTGGCACACTAAATGCAACTATGAAAAATACAAAACACAAATTAATACAATAATAAACAAAATATTTTTAAAACAACAGCACGCAAATTGTAAGGTAACTCAGGTGCTTCGGATAAGTAATTGAGCAGTTCTTTTAAGGCCTTTGAAACAAGACAAAAGTAGAACTGAAGGTAACCCAGTGCTATGGATCAGAAAACAGTTCATATAATATAATACTCTTCTGTTGAAATATATGATAAAGTGTATAATACATGGCAAAATCCGTATCACATGCCGTATCACCCTCGACCAATATCATCCCTCGGGCCTAAAGGCCCTTGGGCTGATATTGATGTCTCGGGATGATACGACATATGATACGGATTTTGCCATGTATTATTCTCTATATAAAAGACTGATATACCTAAAAGACAGATATACCTTAAAGAGTGTTATACCTAAAAGAGTGATATATTATACAAATATAGCCTTTGTATGAGGTCGATACAAGGATATATTGACCTGAAAGAAGTATATTGACTGAGGACGAAGTCCGAGGTCGATATACTTCTTTGGGTCGATATATCCTGTATTGACCTCATACAAAGGCTATATTTGTTATATTATTTATTTCCGACCATGTTTGTATCAAAATCGTCATTTAGGTTTGTTGGAACTTTATAGATATTACATTGTCTCCTTGACAATAACAACATATTAGTTGTTATTTCATTTACTTTTTTTTTTACATCTTATGTATTCGAAGATTGTTTTTCGTCAAATAATCGATCACAGATATCATTTGTTTCAAAACGTTAAACAATATCCTGAAATTCATTACATGACGTCACAAAGTATATCGGTTTTTAGATATTCTAAAAATAACCGTGCAATATGCTTTTTGCCGGTCAATATGCTTTTTGCTATCCGCCGTTTTCTCACTACCTTCGAAAATATAGTTCAACATGTGACTATCCCTAAACGAATCAAATTTGTTAAAATATACGAATTAATTATATTATATAATACATAAAAGACTGATATACCTAAAAGACCAGTGGCGGATCCAGGGGGGGGGGGGGGGGGGGTCCGGGGTTGGATCCGCGCCTGAAGACTGATATACCGATATACCTAAAATACTGATATACCTACACCAATAACAGTCCACAAAACACTACACAGAAAACTTAAGCAAATGAACCCCACCAACTGTTGATATAAACTCAAGAGTTCCGTAAAGGTTAGCAGTTCCTGTTCCAATAGCGAATTTTTGGTAACCCACACTAATGCCCCCACCAGCTGTAGATATGAACTCAGGTGCTCCGTAAGGACTAGCAATTTCTGTTCCAACAGGGAATATTTGGTTACCTACACTAACGCCCCCAACAGCTGTAGATATGAACTCCGGTTCTCCGTAAGGGTTAGCAGTTTCTGTTCCAATAGAGAATATTCGGTAGCCAACACTATTGCCCCCACCAGCTGTAGATATGAACTCAGGTGTTCCGTAAGGGTTATCAGTTTCTGCTCCAATAGAGAATATTTGGTAACCAACACTAATGCCCCCAACAGCTGTAGATATGAACTCAGGTGCTCCGAAGGGTTATCCGTTTGTTTCTGTTCCAATAGATAATATTTGGTAACCAACACTATTGCCCCCACCAGCTGTAGATATGAACTCAGGTGCTCCGTAAGGGTTAGTAATTTCTGCTCCAATAGTTAATATTTGGTAACCAACACTGTTGCCCCCACCAGCTGTAGATATGAACTCAGGTGCTCCGTAAGGGTTATCAGTTTCTGTTCCAATAGATAATATTTGGTAACACACACTAATGCCCCCACCAGCTGTAGATATGAACGCAGGTACACCGCAAGGGTTGCCAGTTCCTGCTGCAATAGAGAATATTTGGATACCAACACTATTCCCCCCACCAGCTGTAGATATGAACTCAGGTGCTCCGTAAGGGTTATCAGTTTCTGCTCCAATAGAGAATATTTGGTAACTAACACTTTTGCCCCCACCAGCTGTAGATATGAACTCAGGTGCTCCGTAAGGGTTATCAGTTTCTGTTCAAATAGATAATATTTGGTAACCAACACTAATACAGTATTAGTAAAATTGAGAATGGAAATGGGGAATGTGTCAAAGAGACAACAACCCGACCAAATAAAAAACAACAGCAGAGAGTCACCAACAGGTCTTCAATGTAGCGAGAAATTCCCGCACCCGGAGGCGTCCTTCAGCTGGCCCCTAAACAAATATATACTAGTCCAGTGATAATGAACGCCATACTAATTTCCAAATTGTACACAAGAAACTAAAATTAAAATAATACAAGACTAACAAAGGCCAGAGGCTCCTGACTTGGGACAGGCGCAAAAATGCGGCGGGGTTAAACATGTTTGTGAGATCTCAACCCTCCCCCTATACATCTAACCAATGTAGTAAAGTAAACGCATAACAATACGCACATTAAAATTCAGTTCAAGAGAAATCCGAGTCTGATGTCAGAAGATGTAACCAAAGAAAATAAACAAAATGACAATAATACATAAATAACAACAGACTACTAGCAGTTAACTGACATGCCAGCTCCAGACTTCAACTAAACTGACTGAAAGATTATGATTTCATCATATGAACATCAGGCACAATCCTTCCCGTTAGGGGTTTAGTATCATACCATCATAACATATATGAGAAGAACATAACCCGTGTCATGCCAACAACTGTTTTTAGAATAAATGTGTTTAGTTCCGATGCAAAGACCTTATCAGTGACTCAATATTAACGCCAAAATATGCAATCTTTAATGACTTGACAACAGTATCGTAATTATATCCCTTCTTAATAAGTCTATTCAAAGGTTTTGTAAGTTTCTGAGGTGAATACTGACACCTTTGTGCTTTATAAAGAATATTACCATAAAAAATTGGATGTGAAATACCTGAACGTATTAGAAGTCTGCATGTTGAGCTATATTTACGAATGATGTCTTTATACCGATGATAAAATTTAGTAAATGTTTTGACTAGTTTGTGATATCGAAAACCCTGGTGTAATAATTTTTCAGTAATACATAAATTTCTCTCGTTAAAATCTAAAACATTGTTACATACACGAGCGAATCGTACAAGTTGAGATATATAAACACCGTAAGATGGTGACAAGGGAACGTCACCATCTAAAAACGGATAATTAACGATAGGAAATGAAAAATCATCCCTTTTATCATAAATTTTAGTATTCAGCTTTCCATTAGTGATATAGATATCAAGATCGAGAAAAGGGCAGTGGTCATTGTTAGTATTAGCTTTATTTAAAGTCAGTTCAACAGGATAAATTTCATTAATATACATACTGAAGTCGTCATTATTGAGAGCCAAAATATCATCCAAATATCTAAAAGTATTATTAAATTTGTTTATCAGATGTTGTTTCGATGGGTCTTTGCTTATTTTTGTCATAAATTGTAACTCATAACAATACAAAAACAGGTCCGCAATAAGTGGTGCACAGTTAGTCCCCATTGGAATTCCGATAATCTGACGATATACGGAATCCCCAAAGCGAACAAAAATGTTATCTAGTAAAAATTCAAGGGCATATATAGTATCAAAGCATGTCCAATTAACATAGTTTTTTTGTTTATTGCTACTAAAAAATGACCTAAAAGAGTTTGAACATATATATTCACATTCTGATTTTTTTAATGCCCATTTAATTAGGTGTGTGAATTTTTTCTTAATGAGAATGTGAGGCAATGTGGTATACAGGGTAGAAAAATCAAAACTCTGAACAGATTCAAAATCACCAATATAAGCATGCAATTTATCAAGTACTTCCAACGAGTTCTTGACACTCCAAAAGTAATTTATTCCACTATTTTCGAAGGCCTTATTTGAACAATTTATTATCAGGTTTTTAATTGTACCAAGTGTGCTGGTAAGAAGAATAGACAATTTAGTAGTTGAACAATGGCTTGAAGACGAAATAAATCTATATTTGTAAGGGGTTTTGTGTAGCTTCGGAAGCCAATACATAGTTGGGACTTTCATTGTATTTGGCTCTGCTTGTAAAGCGGTGCCTAAAAGTTTATGTTTGTTACAGATTTCGTTTTCTGAAAATGGAGTAAGTTGGAATGTTGGTGAATTGGTGATTTCCTTTTTCAGAACCTCAATGTAAAATTTACGTCAAACAATAATAATATTATTAGCAGCTTTATCTGCCGGGACAAAAACAAATTCCTTGGCTAGTTCTTTTAGTTTATGTTTGATACGAGAAATAGGTTTATTGTTGTTATTGTTTATAGTAAAATGTTCTTTAAAATGTTGAATACGTATATCAACTATCTTCATTACTGAATTAAAAAAAGTGTCCAAAGATTTTTTGTCAGCTTTTTCCCGTTTTATCCATTTCATACAGTAAGTATGGAGTGAGTCGTGGATGATATTACGACACTCATTCCAATTAATAATTGACGGGGGACGATATTTAGGTCCTTTACTGAGGAATGATTTTAACTCTCGGTCTTGAACGATGTTAAGATCTCCTGTTATAACATGGGAAATGGGTCCATAAATATATTCGGAATTACTGCAATTACATGAAGTAGGTGTATTTTCACTGATATTAACATCTTTACACAATTGACTATAGTTAAACACAAATTTCCGGGTAGATTTCTTGTAAATATAACAAATAAGAGGTAGCTCAGTATTGTCAAAATATCCAGGAATTTGTTCTTTAACAGAATGGTCGTTAAATATACCGGCAATATTTACAAAATCAAAGCCTTTATTGACATACTTAATTTTAATAAAATGTTTTTTATGATCTTCAGGGCGATCAATTTTGGGAAATAATTTAGAATAACAATATGCCATAATAATTTGAACAATTTCATACTTAGGACTGCTATATGAAATTGTGTTGCAATCCTCCAAAATTTTATTTAACTTATTAACCGGTAACGAACAGAGTTTTGTTAACAGATAATGTCTGCCGTTGTTTTTTGAAATAGAAATTAGGTCCGAAATATTGGTATGATTGGCCCGAAATTTTCTTTGATTGCGATTTGTTCTACTACCGTGAGAACGTTTTTTACGAAAAGTTTTAGAAACTATATCCAAAATGTTAACGGAATTGGTTCTAGATATATTACCAATTCCCATGATATTATCATTTAGACCGAGAGGGTAAACTGTCTGTAATTTTTTAATCCAATTTAATTCAATTATTTTCCGTGATCGTACAAACTTTGAATGCGATTCACCAGGCTGCTTATTTACTACTTCTAAAGGTTGAACTGCTAAATATTTAAAAGGATGGTTGTGCTTCTTAAGGTGTTGGTAAATGATACTTTTGAATTTATTGGGTCTTTTAAAACGATACAGATGTTCTTGAGTGCGTTTAGATAAATATCGTCCAGTTTCTCCTACGTACTGAATACCACACCCCGGTTTGTTTCATGTGAGTAAATAAATAATACTGTTTGTTCTTCAAGTTATATCAGTTTCAAAATTTAAAGAAAATGTGCGACCATTAAACGTGGACCTTACCGTATTGTTGGTGGAAAGACGGGGACATGTAAGTCATTTTTTGGCATGACACTTATCGATAGAAGGGTAACCACGATTTTTATTGTTAAAAATGTTAGCGATGGTAGTATTTTTAGATAACCGATTTTGAAGATTGAGACGTGTGGATACCCTTTGAACAAGTTTAGTATTTAGTAATTTTCCATTTCTAAGCTTCATAATTGTTTTGTTAGTGAATTATATAATAAAGGAGCAAAGATTGGCGTCCAGAATATGAACCAGCATACAATAATTGAAGTATATAAAATGGATAAATTTGTTCGGCTAAAAATGTCTAACGCTATCAGTATTAAATAGTAGAATGGGGCTGAATATTGAAATACTACTTTTTGATAAATATTCCTAAAGTAATGAATTAGAGCAGTTCTCGCTCGGACACACACTCCATAATCTAGTATATTATGAATGCAGGAGAGTATAACTTATTGGTTTACGCAGTATATATTGGACGATATCTGTAGTCTTTCGGAACACCGGATGTTATTCGGAACACTTCTGTTCTTTCTATGACCACCTTTCAAATACATGCACAATAGCTTCTATGACCACCTTTCAAATACATGCGCAATAGCTTACTAATCTGTTGAATAAGCATTAGCATCTTAAGTTGCTATAGAGATATTTTACGTATGATTTGAAATTTATTATGATATAATATTTCCTTGCACACGATTACAAGCTGCTAATATTAACCTACATGCGTAGTATTTTAATTAGAGTCAAACGTTGAAACCAGCTGTGTTTAGATATGAGATAAGATTTCATGTAAACAATGCGAATTATATTCTAACCGAGAATAATTAAAAATAAGATCTTTAAAAAAAGTATAAATAGCATTTTATTTTAGATTTTAAGTTTAGGGAAGATGTACATGATGTAAAAAGCAAGCTATTTATTTTTTATACTGAAATTAAAGGGAAGTCTTTTTTGCATATGATTAACATGATTAAATTACAATATTGCAACTTTAATAAAAAAAAAAAAGGTTATTGAAAATGTAATTAAATAGATATTGAATATGAAAAAATAAAATAAAACGGAAACCTACAACTAAAATATATTTTTAAAAAATACACTTGACTATGCAAATGTTTTGTCGTTTTTCGTGCAAACATGCAAACATTAATTTGTTTTTAACTTGAACCTGTTTAAACGATTTATTTTTTTCTACGTTTATAAAAAGTATGTTTTTCAACAACATGAGCATGAATTATTGAAAGTTTAAATAGGGTCAGAAAAGAATTATTAAACGATGTTTCTACTTCTGTAGCAGTTAGAAAATAACAACAAACGCCTCAAAACGTTTTCAAAACTTTAGTTAGAAACAATTGCACCCTAAAAGTGCCGCTTTAATTACAATCATAAATCTTAAAATTAATCATGCATGCAATTTCGGTAGACTTAATAGGGTCACCGATAAGATATCAAATGTCTATTTTTAGATACCGAGTGATGACAGATGCAGATAGAGATAAGAGGGCCCTCATGGGGTTTTTGATTATGTGATTACTTGGCCGTTTTTTTAATGATTTTTTGATTATTAAGCCAAATATTTCATGATTATTTGATTACCTAGGACTGTATTTTTAGTTTATGATTATTTGATTACTAAAGATAAGCAAATATTTAATGATTATGTGATTATATTGGCAAAAAAATGGTGATTATGTGATTACTAGGACCCCCCCCATGAGGGGCCTCAGATAAGAACAAATACTTTCTATTTGTAGTTACCATACGCGTAGCTACGGTTACGTCAAAACGCCCGGGCGTACACTTGAATTTTGAAAATAAAACAAATAATCGACATAGAAATTAGAATAAGAAAAACTGGTCAAAAGAACATCATCCTTGTGCTTCTTTTTTCAATGGATTTTAATTTTGAATAAAAAGGGACTTAATTTACTCAAATAGATCATTTAATATATTTGTTCGAATCTTTTGTAAAAGTCTGAATCTACTATGAATTCTACGTACTTTTCTTATATTTAAAGCAATTCACTATCTGCTGTTTGTATTTTTGTCGAGCCTGTGATTTATGTCCCAAAAGCGAGACAAAGCGGCGTCAATATTAAGGTTTCGAATGTGGATAGAGTCTTTTGAATGAATCTCCGTGAAATTTTACGAAAGTTGGACAGAAACTGTTTATGATCAAAAGAGTATTCAGAGCAATAATAATAATGCAATTATATCTGAAATTTTCCCGCATTTTAAGGACAAAATGCACTTCTTTCTGCAATTAATAAGTGGTCGCAGTTTGGGCGCACATTTTGTTATTTAACTACTTGTCGAACCTTCATCGAATTTTATGAAAATGCCGAAGAAGCTTTTTCTATGACTAATGTCTAAAACTAAAATTTTGAAAGCATAAATTTGTTTTCATTCATTTTCTGTTCTTTTCTGATAGACAGAGAGCCGGACTCTTCTTTAAGCAAAATTTTGTACATGCTCAATTTACAAACCTTCATAGATTGTCGTGAAATATTCCAGATCAAGAAAAAAATATCAAAAGAAAATTTTAGATTTGTTTTTAAATCCCTTTAAAGGAATGATGAATTGATTCACTTTTTGTGGGAAGAAATCCTAGGTGTTCCAGAACTTTTTTCGTGTTCATTAAAAGGTGCTGTTGTCGATTGTATTCTGACTCACGGCACTCTTTAAACTTATTTAAAAGTAATATTGGTTTGGACGTTTTCTCTTAAACCACTGACCATTAGGCTAGGTTCCAGTTTAACACGATGAATAAGTTAACATATTACAAAATTTAACCAAAACAAATAAACCATTTAGATTCAAAAGTATGTTGCTAGCAATGATTTTTTACTGACAGAAATCATTATGGTATCTTATTCTTATAGCTTTTGGGGGCTTCGTCCCTTTCGAACCCACTTACAGCAGGTGCTTTAACATTGAGCGGTTGGCACCCCTCATATCCCTCGCCAAGGTTCGGGCGTACACGTACACGTAAAAATGACCCAGCTACGCCACTCTATAGACCTCAAGAATTGCATTGAATATTCTTAAACACACAGGTTAGCTTCTAAAGTACACGGACTTCGCCCAATTTAAAATTTAATGCAATATAGTTAAATTATTTAGATATATGACGTGCTATGTCAAGTCTTTCACCCATCTTGAAGTCAAAAGTCTCATTCTCCATAGCTTTCGGGGGCTTCGTCCCTTTCGAACCCACTCCCAGCAGGTGCTTTAACATTGAGCGGTTGGCACCGCTCATATCCCTCACCAATGTTCGGGCGTACACGTAAAAATGACCCAGCTACGCCACTGGTTACATTAGCCAGGGAACTAATTATCACTTCTGTAGTAATTAATTTTAAAATGTTCCTCTTTCATGTCTTTAAAAAAACAAAATAATTATTTTTTTGTGAAAACAATCAGATAATGGATTTTCGTTTTTTATAGATTATCATATGTATTAATTTGATATTTAGGTTTTTTATGCATGTAAAATAATTTTATGAAATTTTGAATTTTGTTTTATTAATGATATTTTTTTTTTAATTTTTATGAAAAGCAACAAAGCTTTGTGTGATCATTTTGATAATGAACTGATACATGTATAAACGCGTTCTCTATAAATTAATTAAAAGCTCTTGGTTTGGATCCTTATCGTTATTAAAATGTGAATAAATAGATATTAAATATGAAGAAAAATCTAAAACTGAAATCTAAATCTAAAATATATTTTAAAAAAAGGTATATTTGACTATGCACTTTTAAAGGGCCGAGCCACCTCAGCAATAAGATATCAAATGTCTATAGACACCGAGTGATGACAGCTGACGCAACGTTTGACATTGCTACCATGAAAAATAGCGTTTAGTAAATATTTGATAGGAAAATTTTCTTAGAAAGCTGAAATAGATGTGTCAAATAATATATAGAAATGAAGATTGCTTCTTAAATTTTCACATTATGATACAGAGAGAATAAAAATATAATATTCAGTCTTCGGCAGACACAGATTATCAGAAAACAAACTCGAAACATAAAACTCGAACAATTCATGATAGTATGTTCACGCAAATCTTTGAAATTTTGCATGAACATTCTATGACGTGATATATTTCAGTATTGGTTAACATGGCTGTCTTCATTTAAATTTTGCATAGATATTTTGAAGAAAAAAAATGATGAAATGAAATGTCCCAGGGGAAATTTAGTTTGAAAACTTGAAATTTTCATTGACACAACTCCCTTTCAAGACACAATATGGTACAATTAGGCAAAATGTAAATTTACAGGTTACATTTTTTCTTTCAATACAAAACATCTCAGTGATAAGTAGGTTATACAGTGCATCCAAATGACTAGACTAGTATAAGAGAAGAAGGATAGGTCAATATAAGAAACCTACAAGGCTACTTCAGTTCAATTTAGATATTTAGATTATTGTAATGAAATAATCAAATGTCAGAACGAATCAGTGATAAATTCAGTTCGTATATGTTAATTTTTTTAAATTTAAATTTCAATTAAGTTTGTTTATTTGTAAGAACTTAAACTTTTCAGAGCACAAATCACGCAAGTTTAAATTGCCAATGCTTACAACCCTAAGCATCACTAAAACCTTGCAGAACTGGTTTAAGGATCTTAATAATACAATAACAATTAAGCCCTTTTTCAAATAACTATGAACATACACTACAGCTCAGGAAGATTATGCTTTGTCTACCGGCGCACCAAAGGAGTGGGCACCGGGTGGACAAAAATTCTACCTTGTCCACTCTGCCCACCCATAGGAGTGGGCAGATAGTT
The DNA here is from genome assembly GCF_963676685.1 of Mytilus edulis. Taxonomy (NCBI): domain Eukaryota; kingdom Metazoa; phylum Mollusca; class Bivalvia; order Mytilida; family Mytilidae; genus Mytilus; species Mytilus edulis. Next base: position 61,418,977 of record NC_092355.1, on the reverse strand, counting down.
TCTTTTGTTTAATCTAAAAAAAAAACATGCAAGTACAATCACTTAAAAAAAGCAGATAAGCATTTGTAATCAATATTTTTACAAAAAAAAGAGATTATAGCTAGAGTGGGCACGGGTGGGCAAGTGGAAAAAGCAAAATCAAAAACAGGCTGTTGTGTATCTCAAATTCCAATAAAAACAGCTATAAAGTTTCACGTATTGCATTTCTTTTTTATAAGCACAAAAATCATTAGTTTGTTATTAAGCCTAGAAACCAACTCTTTTCTTTAAAAAATATCTAATATTTAATACCAAACATGCATTTTGGGTTTACGATTGCGTTTCTTTTTTTTAAAGAAAGCAACTTGTTTATCTGTTGTTGCTTACATCTATGTCATTTGGTCTATGGCTGGCAGTCGTCTCATTGTCAATCATACCGTATCTTCATATGTGTGTACTTAAGTTCACTATATCTAAGTAAGCATTCATTCCAACAACCGAAACAAAGGTTGCACTTTGTAAATACAGCTGTTTCACAAACCAAACCTCTTTTGGGTAGATATATAATATTCATAGATAGTTTGTTTTGTTTACCTACTGGTTTCCAAATATGATCACTTGGGAATTTTTCACAGCCGCACAGCCCTATGTTTTGAAAATAGTATTGCATAGGAGTTTTCCGTTCTAGGATATAATTTTTTAACAAAGCTTTGCAGTAAAAGTTGCACAGTTTTATTTGTAAAAGGAGAATCTATGGAAGATTGCATTGTCTTTATTTACAGAAGTTCAACCTAAAATGTGAAAATAATTGAGCATTGACAAACTATTAAATAATAGCAAATACATGTTTTTTAACAAAGGAAATTACTTTCTATTTAAGTCAAACATCATCACCGTTTAGTAAGTCTAAATCAGCCTTTGGAGGGACACCTTTGGGATCTTCAAGTTCATTAGAATCAACTGGTTCTGCTAATGCTTTTGGTTCATCAGGCACCAGTTCACTTTCTGTTGCTGGTACAAGTTCAGCATTTGGAAGTTCAGGTACCAGTCCACTTGGTACAACCTCTATATTTGGTGAAACAGGTTCAAGTTCCACTTTTGGTTCAATAGGTTTAATCTCCACCTTTGGTACAAAAGGCACAAGTCCACTTGGTGCTACTGCTGCATGACACAAACATTTGGAGCTCTTAATATTCAAACTCAATCTGGATCACCACCTACATTTAGAACCACAACATTTGGAGCAGGAACCTTAGGAAGTTCTAGTCAAGTACCTGGATTAGAAATAAAACTTTTGCTGCATTTTATGGTACGCAAACCGGACCTTCACCGTTGGCCTTTGGTGCACAGCAAAATCAAACATCTTTATCCTTTGGTCAAAAAACTAGTAACTAAACATTTAGTGGGTTTCCGACTGTTGCCCAGTCATGTTTTGGTGCAAGTCCTTTTACAAGTCAGCCACAGTCCACATGATTGCTTGGAAAACCAGCACTAACCCCTGCAGCCAACATCTGTGAAAGTTTTACAACATAACTATCTTCAAGCGATTTCCCTACTGCAGGGCCTATCCCGTCTGCTTCCCCTTAGGCGGGGCATCACAAAATGCTTTCCCCTCAACATCAGCTAGTAATATTTCAGACAGTCAGAAATATACCACATTGGATCAGTTAACAACAGAAGAAATCGAAGCATTCCAAGCACCTACATTTACCCTTGGAAAAATCCAACAAGACCTCCACCAAAAGAACTTGTGTTTTAATGGTTTTATTAAAATAATGTCTAACAACGTACCTTGTCTGTAATATTATGTCTAAAATCTGAAAAATAATATGGTGACATTAGCTCTGATATGTTAACTTGTAAAGATTTAGAATGGATTCGGTAGATTCTTAGTTTCTGCAGAAAAACACTTCCTCTTAGGATAGTCAATAGGTCTTGACTGACAGGTTGCTCAATGATTCAGTAACTTGTGTTTTGCCATTTCTTATTGAATTATGTTGAAATGATTTTTGTCTCACCTGTGACGAAAGTCGCAGTATCTGAGACATAGGTTTTACTATACGGTGGCGGCGGCGTAAACAATTTTGTATAAAGCTTTATATTTCAGAAGGTAGAAGACCTGAATGTTTCATATCTTGTATGCAGATACCTTATGTTACTAAGTTTTGATCTGTCCTTGACCTCTTTTCCATGGTTCAGCGACTGCTAGAAAAAAAAAAGATTTATTTTGTCATGTGAATTTCTCACTTAGTAATAGTAATAGGATAACCAAATTTGGTATACGGATTCCTTGCAATGTCTACATGCCGTCAGACAGGGTTTATCTGACCTTCACTTCATTTCACGGATCAGTAATCAAGGTTAAAGTTACGCGATTAGGTCTGTTTCTCAAATATTATAAGCAATATGTCAACTAAATGTGATGTATCAAATAACTGAAATAGGTACATGTCAGGCTGGCAGGTTTCATCTGACTTGATCTCATTTTCATGGTTCAATGGTCAATAAAATTGATAATAGAAATGGAGAATGTGTCAAAGAGACAACAACCCAACCAAAGAGCAAAAAATTAACAACTGAAGGCCACCAATGGGTCTTCAACACAGCAAGAAAATTCCCAACCTTGAGGCGGGCTTCAGCCTGCCCTAAACAAAATGTTAAGTTTTTGTAGTTTGGTCTGTTTTTCAAGTACTATGAGCAACAGGTCAACTATATTTGGGGTATAGAATGATTCTGAGATGTACATGTCTGTCTGGCAGGTATCACCTGACCTTGACCCCATTTTTATGTTTCATTGGTCAATGTTAATCTTTTGTTTTGGTCTGTTTTTCAGTAATTTAAGCAATAGGTCAAATATATTTGGTATGGAATGATTGTAATGGGTACATGTCAGTCTGGCAAGTTTCATCTGACCTTGACCTCATTTCTATGGTTCATTGGCCAATAATAAGTTTTTTGTCGTTTGTTCTGTTATTCAAGTACTATAAGCAATAGGTCAACTTTATTTGGTGTATGGAAAGATTGTTAGGTGTATGTATGTCTGTATGTCAGATATCATCTAAATTTGACCTCATTTTCATGGATCATTGGTCAATGTTAAGTTTTTTGGGTTTTTTTTGGGTCCGTTTTTCAATTATCATAAGCAATATGTCAACTATATTTTCTGTATAAAAATGGTGTATATATGTCTGTCTAACAGCGTTTATCTGACCTGAGTTTCTGTGATGCTTTTAGTTAAGCCTTTATCTTTAAGACTTTCAGCATAAAATCAATGGTCAGTAAAGCAGGCGAGACATTTCAGCGTGTGTACTTTTGTTATCAATGTGTTAGATAAGAGAAAGGTTTAAATCATGTTTTTGTTTTTAACATTTCACTCAGGTTTCCTTTGTTTATCACAGTGAGTTGTAAATTATAAAATTTAACACTGAGTGCCAAAAAAATATGCAAAGCAAGCTGAAGGATGCAAATAGCAGGAAATAGATTTTAGACAACAGAAAAGGTTTAATATTCACAATTAGTTTTCATGTTTCTGATGATGAAAATAAGGTTAAGTTTGATTTTGACAATTTCCGCTTCTTGTGTTTATGAATTTTGGCCCTTGCTTGTCTTTACAATGACACTGATCAGGGGCGGATCCAACCATTTTTAAAAAAGATGGGTTCCAACCATATTTCCCCATTCAAAAACAAAGGGTGATTCCAACCCGTGGAACACCCCCTTGCCCCAACTGGATCCGTCACTGCTGATAAATATAACAAAAAGACGATTTGCTGTAACTGTGTTTTGTTATTGTCGGATATTGATGGGCATATGTTGTTAAGAACTAAGCAAAACATGTCAGTTTATTGTCAATTTTCGTGATTTTCAGGAACTCTGGCCAGATATGAAGATGACCAAATTTTGAGTTATTGCCCCTGAAATATCATATTTGCACATTTCACAGTTTTTTTTTAAAGTATAACAGATAGAGATACATTTTGAAGGTAACAAATGACCAGAACAATAAGATTTACTTATAAGTCAACTTGATGGAAATCACCAAATGACCCCTTAAAGGAGTTCTTGCCTTTAAATGATGATTTTTACCCTTTTTGGCTCACCTTGCCCACCGTCATGATTGAATGATTTCCCATTAAAGCAACAAAAATTTTCTCCCAAAAGGGGGACCCAGGCTACCCCTCATCCCCCTAAATCCGCCTCTGTAACTCAGTCCTATGTACATGTTCAGTGAATCGTGAAATCAGCTCTTAGTTGCAATTTGTCATCTGTACTAAGTTTCACGTTTAATCTGAGAGTGTCCTAATTTCAAACTATCACAGTTCTATGTTCAGTGAACCATGTAATCGGAATCAAAACCGTTATCTGCGATATCATCTGAAAAGTTCACATTATAATGAACAACAAACCTGATTTTGATGTGACATACCACACCTTCATGATTAGCTACTTAAATCTAAACCTGGTACCCGACCAACAAATAACCTGAAACACAGAACAGAAAACATAAAGCACCCCCCTTTTTTCATCTAAGTGGGCATTTAAATGAATGATACAACAATAATAAGCGCTTCATTATTTGAGATAGCAAACAAAACTTTGATTTCTGCTTTGCATAAAGTTGATACATCTGTTCTGATCTGTTCTGATCAGTTCTGATCTATTCTTGATACTAGACTTTTATGTGGTATTATTGAATTCTAATTTTATCGTCCATTAATATATATATGTACACTTATAACATTTCGTCTAAAGGATCTATCTCGTGATTTCAAGTGTTTTCTGTCACGTGGTCTTTGTTCATATTTGAATCAAATAATTGTCAAAGTTCAAGTAGTTTCTACAATTGTTGTGATATTGTGAGAGTACATTGTATGCAAAATAATGTAAACAATTATTTCCGCACCAGTTGAAATTTCCTATTATCAGTTTCACATTGATTTAAAATGTGCAAAATAGATCTTAACATATTGCATAGACACCTGGCTATAGTCGAAGACATGTTCCACTGTAGATGTCTTAGTAACGTTTGTCGTTAGGTTGCTGTTCCTTTGGTATAAAAAGCCCACATTCTTTAAACATTATAATTTGTTGGCTGATCATTCAAGGAATCAGTCTCAGACTAACAAGTCTGTTATGTTGTATAGGTTCCTTGTAATTATCGGTTGTGGTTCAGTTAATTTAAAAGCAATAGTAAGATTTATGCATGAGCATGTCCAAAAACTAAAAAATCTTTATAATTAAACATTTTAGACCTTACAATACATTTACATAAGATGCATAACAGAATAAGACAGATTCAAGACCCCTAATTCAGTATCACGAATGCAAAATCTTTACATATACCGTAGCTGGAAAAGCCATATAATAAAAACAAAAGAGTAAATTATGTTGATATTAAGATGTAAATACTAGAATATGTGTTATGATTGCCAAATTGAATGAGACAACTATCCACCAGGGACCAACGAATAAACAATTAGACAATTATCCACAAGGGACCAACGAATAAACAATGAGACAACTATCCACCAGGGACCACCGAATAAACAATGAAAACAACTATCCACCAGGGACCACCGAATAAACAATGAACACAACTATCCACCAGGGACCAACGAATAAACAATGAGACAACTATCCACCAGGGACCAACGAATAAACAATGAACACAACTATCCACCAGGGACAATGAGACAATTATCCACAAGGGACCAACGAATAAACAATGAACACAACTATCCACCAGGGACCAACGAATAAACAATGAGACAACTATCCACCAGGGACCAACGAATAAACAATGAACACAACTATCCACCAGGGACCAACGAATAAACAATGAGACAATTATCCACAAGGGACCAACGAATAAACAATGAACACAACTATCCACCAGGGACCACCGAATAAACAATGAAAACAACTATCCACCAGGGACCAACGAATAAACAATGAACACAACTATCCACCAGGGACCAACGAATAAACAATGAGACAATTATCCACAAGGGACCAACGAATAAACAATGAACACAACTATCCACCAGGGACCACCGAATAAACAATGAAAACAACTATCCACCAGGGACCAACGAATAAACAATGAGACAACTATCCACCAGGGACCAACGAATATACAATGAGACAACTATCCACCAGGGAACAATCAATAAACAATGAACTCAACTATCAACCAGGGACCAGCGAAAAAACAATGAAACAACTATCCACCAGGGACCAAGGAATAAACAATGAAAACAACTATCCACCAGGAACCAACGAATAAACAATGAGACAACTATCCACCAGGGACCAACGAATAAACAATGAACACAACTATCCACAAGGGACCAACGGATAAACAATGAAAACAACTATCCACCAGGGACCAACGGATAAACAATGAAAACAACTATCCACTAGGGACCAACGAATAAACAATGAACACAACATTCCTCCAGAGACCAACGAATAAACAATGAACACAACTATCCACAAGGGATCAACGAATAAACAATAAACACAACTATCCACCAGGGACAAACGAATAAACAATTAACACAACTCATACCGTTTAGTTGGCTATAAAAGGATCCGGGATGACAGTAAATGAAACAATGTAAAAGAGCACACACACGGCCCGAACTATATTACAACAATTAACGAAAAAGGCCTCACTTTGACTCTAGTAAACTGTTTATCCTTGGTTATTTCACCACGTCTTTTTAGGTTTTTTGGCAAACAATAATCAATAATTTCTGGTTTGAAGTTCCGCAATGCATACGCCATGTGTACATAGCTTATTGTGTTTATATCATTAGCGAAGATCCGTACGAAGTTGTTATTGTGTTGTTAAAATCGATATCGTTTGATGAAGCAATACTAGCCCCTTTTTACGATAACTTTGAAGCAACGTTTTGAAGGGACAGAAGTAGGAAAACATTACTTATTCTACCAAACCATCTACCATCTATAGTGGCAACTCAAATATTTAGCACTTCATTCAAATTTTCTAAATTTGCCAAATATTACGGGTAGGTTTTTTGTTTAATTTGATTTTTTTGTTTACCCTGAATGCGCCTGAAATATTTGCCCATGAACGTTTAACAAAAATGTTGACTGCTTTCCAAGTTTACTTAAGAAATTTTCATCGGAAGTAGAGCAGACCTAAAGTCATTTTTTTAATGAATGCTGCAGACCTATTGACAAGTCTGCACCAAACTTGTGCACAAGTGTACTATTGACCAGTCTCGATGGCAGGTCTGCCCAAGACCTAAGGACAGGTCTGCTCCTAACCAAACCTAATGACAGGTCTCCTTATGACATATTGCCGTGTTTAAGACTTTTCATATCAGACTTGACTTTTTTTTTATTATATAAACAATAATTGTATTGTTCTTTGTAAATTTCAGGACACATATAGATGCATCTATCATATAAAAAGGAAAGGAACGTTGTTATACCTTTGTTAATACTGGAAGGCGGATAAAAAGGTTATCCAACGAATCGGAAAAAATAAGTTTATATAATGGGATATAACCACATTTGCTCACGTTGCTTCTCTTTGTTCTCCAAGTTTTTCACAGACCAAGCAACCAACCAAGATCTTTGGGGTTTTCCGAGTTAACTGTGCGTCAGTACTTTTATTATTGTCTCGTTTTCACTACACATTTTCTCATCCTGTATCTATTACTAACCGAACTGATGTCTTTTAAGGCAACACGGCGTTTTCTAAGTACTGCTAAGAAGGATGAATATGATTAGTAATAAAAAAAGCATGATAATTTATCCTCACTATGTCAAGATCTTTTTTTCAATTTTTAAGAAAAAAATTTAAAATGTTATATTTCCAAAAGTTATTATAGAAAGACTAAAGAAAGGAAGGACCATAAAACGGATTTCTAAAGCTAATATCAATGAAATTAATATAATTATTATAACCATTTGTAAAATATACAATCACAATGAAAGGTCGACCGGGAGATTTGATTGATAACAATGTATCATCATATGATTTTTTTAAATAAATTTCCCCATTGAATGTGTAATTTATAAAAACAACTGTTTATTACTTATAAGTATATATATTCAAATTATTGTACATACAGGAAAAGAGTGAATTCTTTTTGAAAAGCCTCATCTATCGCGGAAGAATTAGATAATTCCTAGAAACACGGTCCATCTTCTCATTAGGACATGTACAAAGGCGGAAATCGAAATTGAAACTTATCTTTGACCTGTAATATTATTTCATATCTGAAAATAGAAATGTATGTATCTGACAACAACATATTAATGTTAAAGAAAAATATATGAATTTGTGATTGGAGATTATATTCACTGATTCTAAGCCGACATATTTAAGAACGTGTTTCGCCGATTTTATGTGATATCTATATAAATGTGCATCTGTTTTGAAAGAAGTACTTCACTATTTCAGAAAATAAAACAGATACATGCATTTTTTTTTGTCGATTTTCAGTTACAGTCGAAAGTATGTGCAGAATCTATCTTAGTTTCAAATTGAAAAAAAATACTTGGCATAAGTAAAGTTTTATCCTTTCCAGAACTATAGACAAAAGTTCACATAACATTTCATTGCATATAAAAAAAAACATCAATGGAAATTAACCAATTAAAATTAACCGCTTTTTTTCCTGTGTACAAGCTCTACATCACTGCACACACGGACATAAAGAACGAGTGATACAGTGCTTTTTGTCCGCAATTTGCTTTTTGTCCGCTTTTGATTTTTGTCCGATAATTTTGATATATAAAAACCGTATGATGCTTGTTTACAGTTTGACTCTCTTTGGAGTGTACGGGCCTGAACGAAGAAGAATTGATAATACATGTATCGCGAAGAACCTCATTTAATGTTTATACTAGACAAAGAAACAAATAAAAAGAACCAGTTTTAATTTTATTATGATCTCAATAGCCCTACATTTCTTCTCAAAATTACAAAAAAAAAACCATAAATCAAAACAATGTATCGACCCCTTCCACCCCCCCCCCCCCTTCCATTTAATATACAGTTCAAGTATTTGTGGTTGAGGAGTTCCAAGCACTTTGCAAGTATACAGATGAAGAAATAAATCAATATCTATGGGGTCTTCCGGGTTAACAGTACGTCAGTGCTTTTATATTGTCTCGTTTTCACTAAATGTTTTCTCTTCCTGTGTTCATTACTCATCGAGCTGAGGCCTTTTAGGCAGCAAGGCGATTTTTCTAACGTGCTGCTCAGAAAGGTAAATATGATATTAAGTTGTATGAAAGCATGATCATGTTCCTTCAAAATGCTAAACACAAAGTCAACTTTTAAGAACCATGCTTAAATGCCTTTTACAACCGTGGGAAAATTAGAACTTTAAAAATTTACTATTATAAAAAGTTTTTAAAGAAGGACTCAACATAGGAAGGATCATGAAACGGATGTCTAAAGCAAATATATAAATGAAATAAATATTATAATGTTTTTTGAAAAACACAAAATCACAATGAAAACCGGAAGATTCCATTGGCGACAATATGTCAGAAAAAGAATGACTTAGTTTGCTGAAGTCTCTCCTATCGCAGAAGGCGGCAATCATGCAAGCTTTAATCTTATAGTTTTGATAAATTTCTAAACCCTGTCAAAACTGAATAATTACATGATTGTCAAAAGAATAGTTTAGTTATCAAAATTTGTTTTACTTCAATTCATGACATATGAAAAAGATGAAATTCCCGGAGAAGCGGAAACCTCTCATCAAACACACAGTAACATGTAGGAAGACGGAAATTCAAATTTGAAACTTAAACTTTGAACTGTGTTATTGTTTAACATCATTAAAACGGAAATATATGTATCAACAATATATCAATTTTGAGAAAAATCTATGCATTGGTGATTGACGATTTAATTATTTTAAGACAAATTCAAATACGTTTTCGTCTATTTAATGTGGTTTCTATACAAAAGTGCACCTTTTTTAATAGGATAACTTTCGTAATGTTTCAGAAAATTAAACAGATAAATGCTTTTCTTTTTTTTTTCCATATTTAGTTGTAGTTAAACGAGCCCAAGTTGCATGCAAAATGTTACCAAAATATGTGATATAGCTCATTTACTTTAACTTGACTTTAATTGAATTTACTGTTTATGAAAACTGCATGTTGACAGAGTGTTACGTATTAGTAATTGAATTGTATTATATATTTTTATTTCAAAGTCATTTCTTAAATTGCAACGAAAATAATATCGTAAAGATAACTCATGTGCTCCATTTTTGACTTGAGTAAAACGGTTCCTCAGTATGGTGTCACACCACTAATTCATTCAATTAGCATTTAGAAAAATGTGAAATACAATTGAGAAAGGAAATGGGGAATGTGTCAAAGTGACAACAACCCAACCATAGAGCAGACAACAGCCGAAGGCCACCAATGGGTCTTCAATGTAGCGAGAAAACCTTCTCTGACAAATAAATGAAACTTCACTTAAGGTCAAGGATCAGTAAATGAACTAGTCCATAGATTTTAAAAAAAATTAGAACTCAATTAGATATTGAAAATATACATCAGAAAATGTACAAAAAGTATATGTCACCGATGGTCCGAGAGGGTACTAAATTACATTGAATATATAGGGGAAATCTATATTTTTCTTCTACAATTTTCGGTTTCCGGTATAAATCGCGTGAACCGCTCCATAGAATTTTTTTTTAAATTCATTTTTTTCTTCCTCTTTGTCTGTCAAATTAGATGATATTAACAAAAATATGGTTACCGACTTCGTTTTCCCTGTAGAAGCGACGCAAATCCAACATTTTGGCAAAAAAAAACCATCAAAATTCGTGACGTCGTAATTTTTATTACATGTATAACGTCAAGTTCTCATGCTAATAATTTCGTTGATTATGCACGATGATTATGTGTTTCGTATTGATAGATTCTTTATATCATAAGAGTCTGGATAATTATCATTATCATAAACTTTAATAGACTCAATAACATAAGATTTTTACCGTATGATAATAGCATTAAATTAACGTATATTCCATATTTTTCAAATTGGTGCTTAGCGGGCTGATATGAAAAGTTTATCATATACTTAGACTAAATAACATATAAATTTTACCGTATGATAATAGCATTAAATTAACGTAAATTCCATATTTTTTGAATTGGTGCTTAGCGGGCTGATATGAAAAGTTTATCACATGCTTCGATTGTTATCACATGCCTTTCCGTAACGTTATCACATGGCATTCCGGTAATACTCGGCCAATTCCGGAAAATACACCTCAGTGCTACGTTTTCAGTGAAAAACATTAAGTAGTGTACAAAACAATTACTTGAATACTGGAAAGTATATTGTTTAAAATAATAATAATAAAAAAAAAAAAAAAAAATATTTAATAAATGCATTTTTTAAAGTTTTTCTGAAACATAATTTAGAAAGTTTCTTTAAAAAGTTGACTTTTCCAAACAATGATCATTATGTGTATTGTTGAATTATTTTTTTGTAGATTCGTCCATATTAAAATGTTTTTTTTTCCTCTCTCTGTTGAGGCATACGATAGAAAGATTTGATATTGAATGTATCAAATTTTGGGTCCGACGGCCGTGAACTTTTTTACTCCTTAAACTTCGGGAACCACGTAAAAGGATCAATATATGAATCTGTTATTTTTCTCTACTGTTGAAGCATATGATAACATAACATGTCATTTTTCATATCGCATGTATTATCAGCCCTCGAGCAATATCAGCCCTCGAGCCATGCGGCTCTTGGGCTGATATTGAACCTAGGGCTGATAATACATGCGATATGAAAAATGCCATGTAATAATCTGATATTATCACATACTTCGATTGTTATCACATGCCTTTCCGTAACGTTATCACATGGCATTCCGGTGATACTCGGCAAATTCCGGAAAATACACCTCAATGCTACGTTTTCAGTGAAAAAACATTACAAAGTAGTGTACATTACAATTATTTGAATACTGGAAAGTATATTGTGTAAAATAATACTAAAAAAAAAAACCAAAAAAACCAAAAAAATATTAAATAAATGCATTTTTTTTTAAAAGTTTCACTGAAACATAATTTAGAAAGTTTCTTTAAAATAAAAATTCCAAACAATTAATGTTCATTATGTATATTGTTGAATTATTCTTTGGTCGATTCGTCCATATTAAAATGTTATTTTTTTTCTCTATTGAGGCATATGATAGAAAGATTTCATATCGAAATGTATAAAATTTTTGGTCTGACGTCCGTGAACTTTTCACTCTTTGAACTTCTGTTTGGGAACCACGTAAAAGGATCAATCCATGAATCTGTTATTTTTCTACATTGTTGAAGCATATGATAAAAAGACTGTGACGAAGTCAGTGATAGGATAAATATATTTTATTACGTAATTACAAAGCCAAGAAAGATTCTAAAGTTCAAATGTTCGAATGTTCAATATCTCACACGGGCACGTGATCGTATAGTAGTATAACTGTTCGTTCCTGTTAGAGTATTTCGGATATTAAGCGCATGAGTTCCAGCCTACCCACTAGGGGAGACCTTGGCGGAATCTCCGGTACCAATCTCTTGTACCAAGCTGTCCCCTTCAAGTCCAAAGCTGGATCTTATATAGTCCAGTAGTCCATTAACAACGGCCCATAGCTGATGGTCGGTTACTTAATAGTCTGGATGTTAGATAATTCTAGTCTGTGGTTAATTGTCAAACTAACCCCTGAAGGATACATGTTATTTCACAGTAGACATGGTCATTTATTGGCTGCAGGGTATACATGGTATGTCTATAATATTTGAACAGATCGTTATTTAAAAGTGTCCAAAGCGTACATGATTGTCATTGAATTATTTAATTCCTCTTTAATAAATTCCTAATTAATACTCCTTGATAATTAATGAATGGTACACAATTGTGTAACAAGACCATAACATGTCATTTTTCATATCGCATGTATTATCAACCCTCGGTCAATATCAGCCCTCGAGCCATGGCGGCTCTTGGGCTGACATTGAACTTAGGGCTGATAATACATGCGATATGAAAAATGCCATGTAATAATCTGATATTATTTTTTTATTTAGTATTACCAATATTCTTTATTCTTTATATTTTAACACCCCATTATACTTTTTTTCTTTTTTTCTTTTTTGCATTTCATTCTGCAATTTTTTGCCCATTATTCTATATTCCGTAAACCCCAATCAGACCCTCTTTTATGGAACATTTTAAAATGAAATTATACTTTGTAAAAAATATGATACATGAATGTTCATTATCAATATACATATCTAAAACAATTACTAATTCAGACAAAAATACATTGTAGGTACATGAACGCAAAAATGGTAAAAACATAAAAATAGAAATCATCAGGGTTACTGTCTACAAGTCGACGCAATAAAAGATGTGATTGAAGCTATATTTTTTTATGCCCCCCCCCTTCCTCAACTACCCTTGTACGTCTGTCCGCCCGTCATTCCGTCTGGCCGCCAGTCCTTCCGTCCGTCCGTCCCCCTTTCAAAACATCTACAGTTTGAATCCTAGAACGTTTTCACGGTAAAATACGCAGACAAACTGACATCTTTGTTAATATCTTTTTTGTTCTGTATAAAAGTTATTGTATACAAGTCTACAAAAACGTTTTAAAAAGTTTACTAAATGGTTATTGTTCCATAATTGTACATATGTATGCTCGAAGTATATATAGAATCAGTACATGATACATAACATGCGACAAATAAAAGGGGGGGGGGTAGTAATAACAGGAAACTAAATTAAACTAAGGCTTGTATGGATGTAAACTTCAATAAAACTGGAAGTTACATAAGGGGGACAGGAAAATAAGAATATATTGCATCACTTACAACAACCTTTAAATTGACCAGTGATTTTTTTATTCATTACTGACCAGCAACACCGAGATAATCCAACGATTTTTTAAGGGTCCGTATTAAGTGTGGACCTAAATGTTCTTTATCTTTGAATATAACGCTTATTCTGTAAAATCTTCAATTAACTATTTTGTAAAATTCTTCTATCATTACATGATTTCTTAATTCAGTACATGGTCTACACTATTGTATTAAATAATTATTTTATTTTCCGTTGTTATTCTTTATAATTTTGCAAACTTTTTTGTTCAATTTTGACATTCGCCAGTATCCGTTATTCTGCAACTCCCTTTGAGATCTAATTATATGTGACAATAAATTAATGTGCTCTCTGAATTTCGCTTTCTCTCAAGACATTGCACGGTCTTTGTAGTACAGTGTATTGTCCCGAAAATATATCGTGTAAAAACATTTCCAAGGAAACCAAACATACGGAGTTTGAGATGTGACATGAAAACAGATGTACATATTTATGTTTAATATGCCTACAAAAATACCCCCCCTCCCCCCCCCCCAAAAAAAAAAAACAAGAAAAAAAAACAATCGCACACAGGCTGAGACATGACTGGAAATATTGTGTTTCTGTTATTTAGTCCATCTACACAAAAAAGGGGGACCTTTAACGGGACTCCGGGATCGGGTGTTTTTAAGCACGGGATTTCGGGATTGATCCTTTCTGGATCCGGCTATTCTTTTTTTCGAATTTCGGGATTTAAATTTCTATAAATTCTGGACCTCGGGATTTCATGTTTTAAAGTCCGGGAATTCAGGATCAGGACCCCTGCCCCCTCTACAAATGCATATCATAAGATGTCTTTTCCTTTTTAATTTTCTTTTGGCCTTGTGTTGTTGTCTGGTTGCTGTCTTATTGATGTACTGACTACTTACGGGATTTACATTTTACTTTAGGTACTGATTGAAAGTCTGTGACACTGTGCATATTTTTCAGTAGGTATATATAGTAGTAGTATGATATAGAGATGTTCTATTTTACTTTCTGTAAATCTTACTTTTACCCATCATTACAAACCAGAAAGTCTGTGACACTGTGCATATTTCTCAGTAGGTATATATAGTAGTAGTATGATATAGAGATGTTCTATTTTACTTTCTGTAAATCTTACTTTTACCCATCATTACAAACCAGAAAGTCTGCGACACTGTGCATATTTTTCAGTTGGTATATATAGTAGTAGTATGATATAGAGATGTTTTATTTTACTTTCTGTAAATCTTACTTTTACCCATCATTACAAACCAGAAAGTCTAAAATTAGCAGTAATTGTACTCTACTGTACTGAGTATTACTCGATCATTCTGAATAAGTCTAAATTTTACTGGAAATTACTTGACCCCAATCTTAACCATACTTGTATGTACTGATTTGTACTCGACCACAATCTAGACAATACTTAAAAGTCTGAACTAATACTCGATCAGTCTCAAACATTTGTAACTTTAAGACCCTTTACAGCTTAATATTTGGGGAAGGGTTTTGCTCATTGCTGAAGATCTTATAGTGACCTATAATTGCTAACTCCTTCGTCATTTGGTCTTTTGTGGAGAGTTGTCTCTTTGGAAATCATACCGCATCTTCTCAGTTCTTATATAAGTATCGCATGCAATTATCTAGGCTTTTCTTAAACTTTTTTGTGTGATTTCAAATCTGCGAGGCCAATAATATTTAGGTAATGGTTATGCAAAATTTTTCATTTTTCTATATACAAAACATACGAAGGGTCATAAAACGGATTTCTAAAGCTAAACATTCTTATTTATGATGCATACCATTTTTCGATACAAAAATGTACTTTTTGCGGTGTGATTGCCAAAGTGACATCTCTCCCATCAGAGACAACTCTCAGCCAGAGACAACTCTCCATCAGTGACAACTCTCCACCCGAGACAACTCTCCATCAGTGAAAACTCTCCACCCGAAACAACTATCCATTAGAGATAACTCTCAATCAGAGACAACTCTCAATCAGAGACAACTCTCAATCAGAGACAACTCTCCATCACAGACAACTCTCTATCAGAGACAACTCTCCATCAGAGACAAAATTCCACAAAGAAAACTCCCAACCAGAGAAAACTATCCATCAGAGACGGCTCTCCGTCAGAGACAACTCTCCACCCGAGACAACTATCCATCAGTGACAACTCTCCATCAGTGACAACTCTCAATCAGAGACAACTCTCCATCAGAGACAACTATCCATCAGTGACAACTATCCATCAGTGACAACTCTCAATCAGTGACAACTCTCAACCAGAGAAAACTCTCCATCAGAGACGGCTCTCCGTCAGAGACAACTCTCCATCAGAGACAACTGTCCATCAGAGACAACGCTCCATGAGAGACAACTCTCAATCAAAGACAACTCTCAATCAGAGACAACTTTCCATCAGTGACAACTCTCTATCCGAGACAACTGTCCATCAGAGACAACGCTCCATGAGAGACAACTCTCAATCAAAGACAACTCTCAATCAGAGACAACTTTCCATCAGTGACAACTCTCTATCCGAGACAACTGTCCATCAGAGACAACGCTCCATGAGAGACAACTCTCCATCAGAAACAACGTACTCTCCATCAGAGACAAAATTCCACAAAGAAAACTCCCAACCAGAGAAAACTCTCCATCAGAGACGGTTCTCCGTCAGAGACAACCCTCAACCAGACAACTCTCCACATAGAGAACTCTCAATCAGAGACAACTTTCCATCAGAGACTACTCTTATAAGAGACAGATCTCCGCAGATACAACTCTCCATCAGAGACATGCATCTGTTTTGTTTTTTTTTTGTTTTTTTTTGGCGTTGAACAAATTTTCAGTAACTGCAAATACTCTTATTTCGGTGCTTTAATTGTGTCCATTTTTTAATGTTAATTGTTTTTGTGTCTTGTACTGATCTTTTTAGTTAATCCTATTGCAACTGATTTTGAAAGTTTGTTCTTATGTTGTAGTATTACTCCGCTGTCCCATTTTGGGGGTGGATTGTGCGTTCACATACATTTTAACCCTCCCATATTCTTTTAATATGTGTCTGTGCCAAGTCAGGAGCATGTAGTTCAGTGTTTGTCTTTGGTTCATGTCTGTCGACTCATATTTGGTTTCTGTAAATTATTTTGTTATATATAATAAGGCCGTTCGTGTTTTGTTTGAATTGTTTCACATTTTTCATGTCGGGGCCTTTCATAGCCGACTATATGGTATGAGTTTTTGTTATTGTTGAAGGCCGTACGGGTGCCTATAATTGCAATTGCTTGAATCCACTTCATTTGAACTCTGGTGGATTGCAATCATACCAGATCTCCCTTTTTTCTATATTATATACCTGACTTTTGAACTCGTGTTTTCCTGAACATTCATGGAATATTTGGCACTGGGCGTTAAAAAAAATATCTTTATTTTTTCAGGGGTGGAGTGGGGGACAGGATGATTTTGAATATGAATAAGGTCTGGTAAGAGCTGAAAAAATGGCAAACTTAGCGACAGATTGAAATGAATGATGAATCAGTAAAACAAATCCTCCTGCCCTTCCCCTCCCCAGAATATCAAATAGTCGTCCTCTTACTGCTATTGTCCGTGTAGTTTTTATATTCATCCAGATTATCGTCCCTACAGGGATGTTCTACTAAGGCTGCCATACCATGAAAATGTTTATCACACAGCTCACATTCTATTATATCTGCATTCATAAATTTATTAATGCTATGTAGACTAAACGCATTATGTTTGTTATGCATGTGTCGTCTAAACTATATATGTAAAAGGAAGAGGTAGAAGAGAGGCAGAAGATATTTCCAATGCAAAGAAATACAAACAGATATTGACCTCTTCTGGCTCACTACCGAAGAACCAAAAAACCACGCCCATCTATAGGAGAGTCACGTGGGTGTGGTTAACAGAATAGAGAATACTAATGGGCAAACTATAAAGAATAGAGAAAAATGGGGGGGAAAAATAAAGAATATATAATATTGAGGTGCTAAAATATGAAGAATAGCAAAACATGGGCAAAAAGTAAGAAAAATTAAAGAATATAGAAATGAAGGACCGGCTAATCCAACTTCTCAGCCCTCCTATCCATGATGCATTTTATTTTGGGCTTTTTTTTTTAAAAGATTAGATGTTCAATATTTAATACTATGAATCAGTTAGCTAGACTCAGGGGCGGATCCCGGATTTTTGAAACTGAAGGGGGCGGGATATTCCCAAAAACGGAATTTATATACCGTCGAGCGGAGCGAGCCGATTTTTTTTTGGACAACTTTATTGTAAAAAACTTATAAATCGTGAGTAACATGAAAACTCTTTTTTTTTTCGTTCAAAGGGGGGAGTGTACACCCTCTACGTCAACCTGGATCCGCCACTGCGAGGGCAATCTTGTCGGATATATTTATCATGAGATTTTCCGGAGAAATAAGTCCTGAAACGAGTTGTACAATATATGCGCACCAGATTTCGCGCCCCCTGTCAAAAGTCTGTTTCCTGTAATTGTGAAAGAAATGGAAAAACAGACGATTTTGTTAAAATATACTCTAAGATATAACCAAGATATTGTGAGAACACAGAAAAGTAAGTGAAAATAAAACAGACTTCAATCGATAAAAAGTTGGTTCTTCTAGAACGGTATCAGGTCCGTTCGCGCCCAATATAGTTTCGCACCCTACACGTTCGCACCTCACATTTTCGCCCCCCACGTCCGTTCGCACCCTACATGTTCGCGCCCAATTTTTAATAAAATTTAAGTTAATTGTTAGAAATTATTCATATGAATATAACAAATAATTGTATTCTTTTTGAATAAAATTTGAGAATTTATTGAATAGATTTTTTTTTTTTATCAATCTGATGATTTATTATTAAATGTTGATTATGTATGATTATTGCTAATTGGTATTTATAAACAGCCTAACTTAGTGTTATTGTTTACTGTTGTTTATAAATCATGATTGTTGTTTTAAATTGCTTTGATGTAAATACTAATAAAATAAATATTAATTATAGCAATACACTTACCATGCATACCAGTTGTTCAACATGTTGTCAGATTCGCACTTAATTGACTAGAAACAGTGAAAAACAAATTATTTCAATACACTAACCAAAACACGATTAAGAATTATTCAACACACAAATGAAATAGTTGTTGTCAGAATAATATAATCTGACTTAAAAACAAGGACTTTTTTTATAAACTTGTCATGACACAAAAAAACTTGTCAGTATCTCGAATTATTTAGAAACAATGGCATATATATTTATACCAATACACCTCCAAAAAATTGGTAAAATTGGGTGCGAACGTGTGGGGTGCGAACAAACTTTTCGCAAAATTTGGGTGCGAACATGTGAGGTGCGAAAGTGAATGGGGGTGAATGTGGAAGGGTGCGAACGTGATTGGGCGCGAACAGACCCGGATTCTTCTAGAACGACAGTCGACATGTAAAAAAATATGAATTTATCAAAATTTATCGTCTTTACCAGTACAGTATATAACGACCTATTTACTATGGTTATGAAAAGAAATAAACTAGTTTTGTTAACTTTTTCTAAAAATTGTGATCGCATAGAAGTTTTTAAAAACTGTTGGACTGCTTACTCGCTAATGTACATGTAGCACCGAGAAACAAGAAGAAAACAAATTGAGGGTAAATTAATTATCAAGAAACATGCATTAAAGTCATTCTTTAAAGTGGTGTTGTTTAAAAATGTATGGGAGCAACCATTCAACTTAAAAGAATTGGGGGGGGGGGGGGGGGTATGGGTTTTTGTCTGAGTCCTTTCGAGCCAAGCCTGAACAATTTTATTTAGTTTTTCATGTTTTTCAAGGCTATCTATCAAATTATCTTTTTCAAAATTTAACACTATAAGGTATGGGGAAAATCTGGATTTAGAATATTTTTTTTGTCATCTGCTTGAACAGAATATTTTTTTTCATCAAACTAGGAAAAAACCATAAGCTTCCCCTTGAAGTAAAATGGTCGTTCCCTTAACTGGAGATTTAAACGTAGACTAACTGATTTAGTTATGCAATATCATAATAGGGAATGTTGAGTTTTTTTTTTATAAAAGGATAATGTCATAATATGAAAATAAGATGTAGTTTGAATGCCAATGAGACACTCATATGAAGGGAATGTCAGCAAACATAGGCAACAGTAAGGTTTCAACAATGAGAAAAATCCATACTGTATAGTTGGCTTATAAAGGCCCCGACATGAAAAATGTGGAACAATAAATTCAAAGGAGAAAACAAACGGCCTGAATTATAACAAAACAGTTAATGAAAAACAAATACATGTATGATTGACAGAAATGAACAGGGTTGTGGAAATATTTGTTGTGAGAACTTGTCCCTAGGCAAGTAAAACTAAATTTTACTTGTTGAGGCCAAATAAAAATATATGTGTGGTTCCAGTAACTCTACCGTCCCTACTTTTTCGGCTTAAAAATAGCCTACCCTAAAGATTTATTGTCATTTTTCATTAAGCACTTTTAAAGTCAGAATGTTTCTCCCATAGACTCAATGTAAAAAAAAACCATAAAATAAAAAAAAATCCCTACCTACCTACCCTAACTTTTTTTCAGATGTAACTGGAACCACACATACTTTTTTATTTGGCCTGAGAAAAAAGTTACTTGTCCTGAATTTCCCAATAAATATTGAAGTAATTTATTGTAAGCTTGTATGATTCTTAATTTTTAATGGTATCACAAAAAAAAGTATGTTTGTGATATTTCATGTATTTGTTTATGCGTATGAATAAAAGGATATATATGGTTAACTTTAATAAGACAGAAACCCAACAGCAAAACAACCAAAAGACATCTGAAGGGCAATTTTGCAATGTTTTTTGAATGATGGCCAGTATACATGGTATAGATAGATCCATGACATTTTATAAGTTTTGAAACGAGCCAAGAAATGACTAATTAATACATGTATTTATAATAAATGATGAAGTGTCCCTTTTATCTATGAAATTGCCAACAAATTAATATATACTTTTAATTAGCAAGACGTGGGTGTTTTCTACAAATTGTGCAAAAATTAAATTTACTTCAGAAGTTTCTTTACCATGTTTACTGGAGAGCCAAGGGCAGGGGAAATCTGTTAGGCATGTTAAGTATGACTTTTCAAATTCTCGTTTGTCCTGAATATGCATGAAATATTTACCACTGGACGTTAGGTAACCAACAATCATTCAATTAAATTCTCATTTTATTTTTTCATATTCTCTGTTTTTCTCCCTCTCCGTTTTTATGCCCCCGCCGTAGCAGAGGGGACAATAAGCTTTACCCTTGTCTGTCCATACGTATGTCATGTATGTAAATGTATGTCCCAATGTTGGTTTATATTCTCTAACTTAAGTTTGCCTCAACCAGATGTTATAAAACTTATGCACAATGCTTATTACCACAAAATACAGATCTAATTTTTTGGCGGTGTCACTTTAACCGTTCTAGAGTTATGCCCCTTTACAAAAGCTGAATTTTTTGTTTCCATTCTCTAACAAGTTTGCCTCAACCAAATTTTATTAAACTTATACAAAATGCTTATTACCACAAAATACAGATCAAGATTGATTTTCGATGGTGTCACTTTTACTGTTCTAGAGTTATGCCCCTTTACAAAAGGAAAAATTGCTGATTTTTTCGTTTCTGTTCTCTTACTTAAGTTTGCCTGAACCAAATGTTATGAAACTTATACACAATATATACTTATTACTGCAAAACTCAGATCAATTACAAATTGGGGTAGCATCACTTTTATCATTCTTCAGTTATGTGCAGTGATATTGTTGTCTTTTTTCAAAACTACCTCTACCGTTTTTTATCATGATCATGATGATTGGGAAAATGCATATTTTTTATTGAAATTTTCGGAGAGGGGAAAGAAACAGAAACAATGATGGTACTTAATGCATTGAAAACCACATGTGTTACAAACACCATGATGATTCTGATCAGAAAACCGGATCTCAAAAGTGCTTCCTAATATCAAATTAATAACATGAATACGAAATTTACAAACATTACTACCAATGCCATCACTGTTTGGGTAAAATGTAAAACTTTTTTGGAGGAATTTTAAGCCATTTTTTTTTTTAGTAATTGGGAATTTTCTCTTGGGGAAAAAGCCGAATTTCGGCTGTAATATGAGGCAAACAATATCACTGATGTGTGTTACATGTTTATATGATATATGCAATCGGGGGGCATTATTTGTGTCCCATGGACACATTCCCCATTTATTTGTATTACCTAGACTCTCATGCATGTAAGTATTTTGAACTATTTTCATTCTTTTTGTCTTAATTACCCGTTCTAGGTGTTTTTATTAGGTAAAAATGTATGTTTCAATCTGGAAAGAACTCATTCAAGAAAAATTAGAATGTCACTTCTGTAAGATGGCAGATCAGTCTGTGCCAAAAACTGTTTCATCTACTAGTCTGGAGACTAAATTTATATCAAAACTTGTGCCTATATTTAAGACTAAATAAAATTTTGAAAATTTTCACTACTAAGTCAGAATCAACATTTACTAGTCTGGGGCATCGGACTAGTAGCTAACGGTGCAAACTGGCAGATAAATCCTTTTTGGTGATCCCAGTTAAATTGATGTAATTTTTATGAGACCTTGTTTGTATACATGTACTTGTTTTTATACGCCCGTTTACGGGACGTATTATGGTATTATGGTATACCGTTGTCCGTCCGTTCGTCTTCAACATGTCGGACATTAACTCAAAAACGCTTTAACCAATTTGCATAAAACAGTTTTCAGACAATAACTCAAGAATCCTTTCACCAACTTGCAAGAAATTATGGTGAATAATTATATCTATTGACGTGAGCTCCCTTTTGCTTTTTATAAATTTTAGATTTTACGTGTCCGAGTAACTGGGTTTTATTCATAAAAAAGGGTGATTTTCCAGTTTTTGGACAAAAACACAAAAATGCTTTCAGCAGTTCTTATGTAACTTTGGTGAATTGTTTATATCTATTGATGTAAGCTCCCTTTAGACATGTTAGAATTTTATAAATTTGACATTTTACATAAATTTCTGAGTTATGGGGTTTTATTCATTAGAAAAGGGGGGATTTTCCAGTTTTCGGACAGTAACTAAAAAATGCTGTCAGCAATTCTCATGGAACTTTGGCGAATTGTTTGTATCTTTTGATGTGAGCTGCCTTTTGATTTTCATAAATTTCTAATATGACTGAGATTTAATTGAACTTTATTTGTTTATAGTCTGACAACAGATTTACTAAGTATTGCGCAACAGCACATTGTATTGCACAACAGCAAAAAATCTTTAAATTCATATAACCAATTTCAAGTTCTTTGACTACATTTATTCTGAAACATTTATTAAAAAAAATTAATTAAAAATTGTGACAAAGATACCAACTTTTTACATTCCAAGTGTAACGGTACATTAACATGTATTTTTTATTAAATTATCTTTATTCACCTAAAATATCCAGTAATATTTACTGCTGAAGCTAAATCAATCCAACGAACATTGGCACCATGATCATGATGATAGGAGACGTAATTTCGATTGAATTTTCCAAGGACCCTTTACATCGTTATTGGGAAACGAAGTGTGTTAAAACGTCGGTCAAATCTGAAATCGATTTTGTCAAGTCATTGGGCATTTATTTTCACACCAAGATCGTATGTAACATTATGCACATAGGAAAAATAATAGACCCCCGGCGCAATCTCTTTGAAAATTGTATTTTCCTTTTTTAAACAAGACGAAACAAGCCTACAGATTATGTTTGCTTACATCCCGTTGGAAACAAATACAATGTTTAGACCTAGTATTTCGTATATCCGGCTGTGAGGGCGTGATCACATGTTAGTCACATGTTTCACGTATGACCGGAAATGATTAGAACTTAACGACAAAAACAATTTTAATAAATGAATAGACTTCTGTTTCGTGTGAAATGTAACGCATAACGATAACGTCATTTTCTAACTTAATTATTACGAAGAACAAAACAAGAATGTAAATCATCTCTGATTTACCTGTTTGAACATTTTGAATTCACATAATCTTTTTTTTTTGTATTGGGGAGATTGTCACTGTTTGTGTTGTAGTTTTTATGGCCCGCCACTAAGTGGTCGGGGACATATAATTTTACCCATGTCCGTCATTCTGTCATTCCGCAACAAACCATTATACAGAGTTTTTTTTCTAAACGCCTTCAGATATTGGGCTGATTTTTTGGTATGTGAGTTAACCATGATGAGTTACAGATCAAGTATAAGTTTCTTTACGCTCCTATGGGCTTTTGACTTAGAGAAAAACTGTTAAAAATCACATTCATATGGATTTTTTTTGCAAACGCCTTCAGATATTGGGCTAATTTTTGATATGTGAGTTATCAAGTGTAAGTTTCGTTCCGCTCCACTAATTGTTGCCGAAATTACGGGCTTTGGACTAATCGTTGAAAATCACCATGATCACAGTTATACAGACTTTTTTTCTAAACCCCTTCAGATATTGCAGGGCTGATTTTTGGTATGTAAGTTAACCATGATGAGTTACAGATCAAGTTTTAGTTTTGTTCAGCTCCGCTAATTTTTGCTGAAATTACTGGCTTTGGACTTTGATCATGTTGATAAATTATTGAAAATCACAGTTATACAGATTTTTTTCTATAGGCCTCCAGATTTTGAGCTGATGTTTGATATGTAAGACTACCATCATCATCATGGTTTGTGTCCACATGTGTTTATATTGAAATTGCAGATTTTTCAACTTTTGGGACGGGACCATTCGTGTCGCTTTAACACATCTAGTTACTATAATATAAAGGGCTCTATATATATATATATATGTTATCTTTTTTTATATTGTTGAATACCCGAGATACAATTCAAGTAACAGTTCAAATTCAAAGCTGTCTTATAAAGTGTATCATATGTACAAATGATGTAGTTGCACTATTAAATTTATATATAGTTCCTCTGTGAAAATAAAGTAAGAAACTTCCAGATTTTACTTGCCCTTCAAAATTGAGAAGAAATTAACCTCTTAGAAGTGTAGTAATATGTTAACACTATAAAAAACATCTGTACGTAATTATCAACATTTATTAATGATAAAGAAAATTACTGTCACATTTTTAACCGGATTTTTGTGACAAAAATGTCGGTTATTGATTTGGGGATGTACGGCAGGCGGGCGGGCGGGCGGCAATCAAATGTTGTCCGTGCATTAACTCATGAACCGTTCTACCAAAGCTTTTAAAATTTTAATATGTTGTTACTGACAACTAAATGAAGGTCAAGTTCAATAATGGCGATTTTGACTTTTACCGTTCAGGAGTTATGGTTCTTGAAAGATTGAAAAATGGTTATTCCAGTCGTGTCCGTGCATTTACACATGAACTGTTCTACCAAAGCTTCCCAAATTTTAATATGTTGTTACTGATGACAAAATGGAGGTCAAGCTCAATAATGACGATTTTGACTTTTACCGTTCAGGAGTTATGGTTCTTGAAAGATTGAAAAATGGAGTTTCCAGTCGTGTCCGTGTATTTACACATGAACTGTTCTACCAAAGCTTCCCAAATTCTAATATGTTGTTACTGATGACAAAATGGAGGTCAAGTTCAATAATGACGATTTTGACTTTTACTGTTCAGGAGTTATGTTTCTTGAAAGATTGAAAAGTGGTGTTTCCAGTCGTGTCCGTGCATTTTCTCATGAACCATTCAACCAAAGCTTTTGAAATTTTTATATGTTGTTACTGATTACAAAATAGAGGTCAAGTTCAATAATGACGATTTTGACTTTTACCGTTCAGGAGTTATGGTTCTTGAAAGATCGTAAAATGGCGTTTCCATTCACTTTATTGCATTTACTCATGAACCATTCAATCTAAGCTTTTCAAATTTTTAACCGGATTTTTGTGACAAAAATGTCGGTTATTGATTTGGGGATGTATGGCGGGCGCGCGGGCGCGTGGCAATCAAATGTTGTCTGTGCATTAACTCATGAACCGTTCAACCAAAGCTTTTAAAATTTTAATATGTTATTACTGACAACTATACGAAGGTCAAGTTTAATACTGGCGATTTTGACTTTTACCGTTCAGGAGTTATGGTTCTTGAAAGATTGAAAAATGGAGTTTCCAGTCGTGTCCGTGCATTTACACATGAACTGTTCTACCAAAGCTTCCCAAATTTTAATATGTTGTTACTGATGACAAAATGGAGGTCAAGCTCAATAATGACGATTTTGACTTTTACCGTTCAGGAGTTATGGTTCTTGAAAGATTGAAAAATGGAGTTTCCAGTCGTGTCCGTGTATTTACACATGAACTGTTCTACCAAAGCTTCCCAAATTCTAATATGTTGTTACTGATGACAAAATGGAGGTCAAGTTCAATAATGACGATTTTGACTTTTACTGTTCAGGAGTTATGTTTCTTGAAAGATTGAAAAGTGGTGTTTCCAGTCGTGTCCGTGCATTTTCTCATGAACCATTCAACCAAAGCTTTTGAAATTTTTATATGTTGTTACTGATTACAAAATAGAGGTCAAGTTCAATAATGACGATTTTGACTTTTACCGTTCAGGAGTTATGGTTCTTGAAAGATCGTAAAATGGCGTTTCCATTCACTTTATTGCATTTACTCATGAACCATTCAATCTAAGCTTTTCAAATTTTTAACCGGATTTTTGTGACAAAAATGTCGGTTATTGATTTGGGGATGTATGGCGGGCGCGCGGGCGCGTGGCAATCAAATGTTGTCTGTGCATTAACTCATGAACCGTTCAACCAAAGCTTTTAAAATTTTAATATGTTATTACTGACAACTATACGAAGGTCAAGTTTAATACTGGCGATTTTGACTTTTACCGTTCAGGAGTTATGGTTCTTGAAAGATTGAAAAATGGAGTTTCCAGTCGTGTCCGTGCATTTACGCATGAACTGTTCTACCAAAGCTTCCCAAATTTTAATATGTTGTTACTAATGACAGAATGGAGGTCAAGTTCAATAATGACAAATTTGACTTTTACTGTTCAGGAGTTATGGTTCTTGAAAGATTGAAAAATGGAGTTTCCAGTCATGTCCGTGCATTTATGCATGAACTGTTTTACCAAAGCTTCTGAAATTTTAATATGCTGTTACTGATGACAAAATGGAGGTCAAGTTCAATAATGACGATTTTGACTTTTACCGTTCAGGAGTAATGGTTCTTGAAAGATTGTAAAATGGCGTTTTTGGTTTTCATATTTGAATTATTATTTCATCATCAAAGATGAATTTTGTCACCTGCCTGGATTTTTTTTTATTGTATTTGATTGGCAAACCCGGAATTATCCGCCGCCGGAATCTGATCCGGTATTGTACATGTAATTAGGGCCCCGCCAAAGGCGGGTCGCCCTATAGTGATCAGTCTGTCCGTCCGTCTGTCCGCCTGTCCGTCCGCAACACTTTCGTGTCCGCTCCATATCTAAAGAACCATTATGATTTCATACTTAATACTTAACATGATTATTAACCAACACCAGAGGGTGTGTCATGTTGTATGTACAACTTCCTAGGTCAAAGGTCAAGGTCAAAAACTTTGGTTTCAGTTGACAACCCCGTGTCCTGTGGTGAAGATTGTGTCTGCTCCATATCTAGATAACCATAATGATTTCAAAGTTTATACTTGACATCCATTTTAACAACCACCAGAGGGCGTGTCATGATGTATGTACAACTTCCTAGGTCAAAGGTCAAGGTCAAAAACTTTGGTTTCGAGTTGACAACCCCGTGTCCTGTGGTGAAGATTGTGTCCGCTCCATATCTAAATAACCGTTATGATTTCAAAGTTTATACTTGCCATCCATTTTAACCACCACCAGAGGGCGTGTCATGATGTATGTACAACTTCCTAGGTCAAAGGTCAACGTCAAAAAAACTTTGGTTTCAGTTGACAACCCTGTGTCCTGTGGTGAAGATTGTGTCCGCTCTATATCTTGAGAACCGTTATGATTTCAAATATTATACTTGACATCCATTTAAACCAACACCAGAGGGTGTGTCATGATGTATGTACCACTTCCTAGGTCAAAGGTCTGTCTGTCTGTTGGTCTGTCCATTGCTAACAAATTTGATCCACACTATATTTTGAGAGGACAGCTGTTATTATTTCATACTTTATACCTGACAAACATTTTCAACTTAACATATATATTAACCAACACCAGAGAATGTGTCATAATGTATGCATCCTAGGTCTAAGGTCAGTCTGTTGGTCTGTCCATCCGTTCGTTGTTCTTAACAAACTTCAAATAATGCTTCATATCAGATTATCCATACAACTTATTTACCCCACGTTATTGACAGCGGGGCCCACAGAGATGGCTCCCATCTCAATGATATCTAGTTGTCTTTATTTCTGGTATATATGCATCCATTGTTTTTGTCAAGCCTGCGACTTTTGTCGCAGAAAGCTCGACAACGACGACATAGGGATAGCTATATAGTGATCTGGCAGCGGCGGCGTTAGCTAACTTCTTAAAAGCTTTATATTTTAGAAGATCATCATGGAAGACCTGGATGCTTCATACTTTGTATATATAGATGCCTCATGTTTCCGTCAGTCACATGTCCAATTTCCTTGACCTCATTTTTATTATTTTTGTTCAGTGACTTCTTGAAAAAAAAGTTAAGATTTTTTGTAATGTTAAATTCTCACTTACTATAAGTAATAGGATAACTACGTATATTTTGTATGTGCCTAGCTACCTTGCAAGGTCCTCATACCTGTCAGACAGTTTTCATTTGACCTCGACCTCATTTCATGGATCAGTGAACAAGGTTAAGTTTTGGTGGTCAAGTCCATATTTCAGATACTGTAAGCAATAGGTCTAGTATATTCGGTGTATTGAAGGACTTTAAGGTGTACATGTCCAACTGACAGGTGTCATTTGACCTTGACGTCATTTTCATGGTTCAGTGGTTATAGTTAAGTTTTGTGTTTTGGTCTGTTTTTCTTGTACTGTATGCAATAGGTCTTCTATATTTGGTGTATGGTATGATTGTAAGGTGTACATGTCTAGCTCAGGCAGTTGTCATATGACCTTGACCTCAGTTTCTTGATATAGTGGTCAAAGTTAAGTTTTTGGGTTTTGGTCTATTTTTCTAATACTATATATGCAATAGCATGTGAATAGGTCAACTATATTTGGTGTATGGAAATATTTTATGATTTATGTCAGTTTTGCATGTTTTATTTGACCGTGCTCAGTGTTAAGTTTTTGTGTTTTGGTCTGTTTTTCTTAAACTATTTATAAGCTATAGGCAATGATAGGTCAACTATATTTGTTGTATGAAAGAATTGTTAGCTGGACATGTCTGCCTGCCATGGTTCATCTGACCTTGACCTCGTTTTCATGGTTCATTGGTCAATGTTTAGTTTTCTTGGTTATGTTAAGTTTATGTGACAGTTGTAATAAAGCTTTATATTGAGGACTATCAACTTAATATCAATGATAGTAAAGATGGCGAGACATTTCCGCGTGTGCACTCTTGTTCAATGTTATGTTTGTCAGTCAGAAACGATTTTACTCGGATTTACACATTACTCAATGGCCATTTTCGGTTTAAAGCTAGTGGTCGATTGAACAAAATGAACATCGCTGTCATGAATAAAAAAGATGAAAATAAATTTTGAGATCGTTAGGAAATTTTGGTTTATTAAAAAGGTCGGCAAAGTTATTTTTTTTTTTTTTAAATTGAAGGTAAGGTCCATCAGGCGTAGCTAGTAAACAAAACGAAAGTCCGATTGCAATAGTGGAAGGTCGCGGACCTCAGACCAATGCTAATTTGAACCCCTGAGTTATTGCCCTTAAATGACAAATTTTACCATTTCTTTTCTTTTTTTGCCTATCGTTTTGAAAACTATAATAGATATATAGAAAGAAACTTTAAATGCAATACTGATCAGCAAGACAAGTTCTACAAATATAAAGTTAAATGGTCGAAATAGTCGGTCGACTTATTAGAGTTATTGCCCCTTAAAAGACGATTTTAACCAATTTTTTTGCGTTTTTTGCCTTATATCTTAAAAATTATAATAGATAGATAGAAACTTAAATAAGCAAATAAAAAATAATTTAGACAATATGGAGGAAATCGTCTGACATCTCCTTTTTTGGATTTATTGCCTTTTAATCACGATTTTTGTCTTGCCTTGACTGTCAAAAAGCTAGACAAAGTAGTGCCATTTCTGGTGGTGGGGGCAACAATGTACTAGTTTGTGAATAGGTCTAATTTATGGTGAACCACTAGTAATTACTTAAGGATATTTGGTATGCAGTTGTATTAGCGTTGCCATTGGCACATCTCATTTCCATGCAGATTACTTGGCCCTGCCCCCTCAGTAATGGTCTATTGATGAAAACTTTTGCTTAGTTTAACTTTACATGTATTAGTTTGTGATTTGGTCAGTTCAAGAGGAACCATAAGTGGTAGGCCAATGTTAATTGGTATGCATATATAAGCCTTAGCACATCTCATTTACATGGAGAATATTTGCCACTGCAACTTGTGTTAATCTTCTTGACTTGACACAGACACATGTCGAATGTGTTTATAAAGGTGATAACTATTTTATTTTAGAATTGAAACTGGGACTAGATTTGTTATTTTTCAGCACAAACAAAATTTTATTTAGATACTCTTTTTTTTTAGGTCTAAAACATAGTGAACGCTGAAGAAAAGAGAACAGAAATATAAAAACAATAATGTCCTGTTAGATATATATGTGGCCTACATAGATCTGTTATATAGAAAGAAGGAAAGTGATTCAGGTAAATTGTGCAGTTAATTCAGAATATTATGAAACTTTAAAATTATATAAACAGTATTTATTTACATAAATAAATATACACATCAGTCAGGGGACTTACTGAAATAAGTGATTTTTAAATCACTTATTTGAGTAGCAAATTTGAAGTTTTGACACAAATTGTGATTTTGTAGTTTAACCAAAATTTTAAAAACATATATGTTTAAATAATACCTTTTTATTAATAAAATTGAATAAAAATGAACTTTTTGCTTCTTTTATGTAGATGCCTTTGATGCTATCATTTATCTGCAAATTATATTTTAGTTGAAAAAATGCTATAAAAATGTCTTTACATAATGAACTGATACTTTCGCCGATGAGTCCCGGTTTACCGGGATTCACGCTTCAGACAGCTGACGATGAGTCCCGTTTTACCGGGATCGGAATACCTCTTTTATGTTTCCCGCTTAAAACAGTGGGCCCGAGACCACAATTAATTCCTCTATTAGTTCTTTATAACGTTTTGTCTCATAAAAAAAAATTGAACTGTTCTTTTTGGCAGATCTTTTGTGTGTGTAATGTACAGTACAAGTCCAAAAATATGTCCAAGTTTCAGAAACATTGCATGTTTACAACTTACAAATTTAGCCAATACACATCCATACCCCTATGGACAAGTCAAGAGATGTTCCGAAAACTGTAAATATCACCTTTTTGCACCTGACCTAATCACTCTTTCCATATCAAAATCAGTTAAAATAAAACATCTAAAAAATTATTTCACCTCTCTTCTTTCATTTCCACCTTATAAAAGCTAAGAAATGTTTGAGAAAAGGAAAGAAAGAAATTTAAGAAGAAATACACTTAAATTAAAGGGAACTATATTCGTGAACAACGAAAAGTGGGGTCATTAATTGTGGTCTTGGGCCTATTAGACCCTTTTTCTTCAATATAATGCCCCAAAAAATGGCACGCATTAAGCTTATTCTATATCCAACTAGCATATTAAATATCAAATCAATCCGACAAGTTTTATGGCAGTTCTGATAGTTTTAATAACACTACCCTCAGGTTGATAATTCTAGGTATTTTCTGGCATGAAATTATAAAAACATAAAACTACTAGGAAAAGTAAAAGTTTAATAACTTTCTTGTTAAACATAATATCTTATAAAAGTAAAATGTCTATAGTAGCTAAATGGTTACATTTCTAGAGTCTGAAATTTTTTTTGTAAAAAAATATGTTTTTCCAATTGAAATTAATTTTTTTCTTTAATTATTTTTTAATTTGGTTAATATACCAACACTAGATATAAAAAAAATCCATTTAAAATATTTAAAAAGAAAATTTACTTCCAAAACTTATCTTAAAAAATTGATTATCTTATCTGTAATAAGTAAAATATAACATAAACACTAATTAGTCAAATTTCACAGGTACTTGGCCTGTTTACCTGAGGTACCAATATTCAAGTGTAACATCAGGTCAGATTACATGTAAAGAAAATTTCAAACTAGTGTAATTTCTTCATTTCTTGAAAAATTCCTCTAAAATAAACTTTTTAGTGAAGTATTCTGTTTTGTTTATCCTTATAGATAAATAGAATTAAATTTTCGAACAGATTTCTGTAAAAAAAAACAGTTATTAAAAATTATACTGTATTTTGAAAAATAAATTATCTAAAGAATTAATAAAAAAAATAAATATGCTTCTTTGTTCAATTAATCTGAGTCTTAATAAATGATTAAGAAACCTATTTCAATAGATTTGGATAAAACAATCTTTATCTGGACCCCTAATAGTACATTAATTGGCTTAGTTGGATACTGCTAAGAAAACTCTGTTAATTCAGAGTTGCCTCTGAAGGTGGTCTCTTGAAATCCATGTCACAGACTGCATCAAAAGAAAAAATGTACATCAAAGCAGATATCATACAGTGCTTGATTATAAATATAAGGATGTCCCAAGTTTATGCTATCAGTCCAAGTTGTGATATTACGGATCCAGTTAAAATTTTTAAAATGTTCACTAAAGGTTTCACTAAAGGTTATACCCCATATAACAAAGGCAAGAAGAGGTCAAAGAAAGACAACTCTCCAAGAAATCCTGGATGGTTCGCTGTAGGCACAAGTGGTAGAAGCAGAAGCCGGACGCCAATACAGATCCCTGATTCAGCTAGTGCAAGTACTTCCTATGTGCGGCAAACTTTACAATCTCCTGACTGTGAAAATGCTACTGGTCACATCTGTACTCTTCGACCGCAAGCGAATGCTAACCTGAAAATAGAAGAAAACAACGCATTACATTGTGGTATGAGATGGATAGACAGTCAACTGACAACCAGCTTGATCAACACTACTTATGATAAACATAAAATGGAGTCACCATCCTGTCCTAGGATGAATGTGGACTATCATGAACAGAAAAAGTGGGGAACTTGCTGGCAGTATACCCTAAAATGCCTAACCTGTGGTTTTATTGGAGACAGAATGAAGATGTATAAAGAAATAGCTAATGGCAAACCAGGACCCAACCCAGGACAACCAAATGTAGCCCTTGCATCTGCTTTGCAGGATTGCCCAATTGGAAATACCACAGTGCAGCAACTACTTGCAGGAGTTGACACACCACCACCATGCCGAAGCAGTATGCAACACACATCTAACAGAGTAGCAGCTGAAATGGTCAAACTCAACAAAACAGACATGGCACAGAAACTTGAACAAGTAAAAGAAGTGAACAGAAAGAGAGGTGTACCAGAAAATGAAATCAACATAACTGTGGATGCTAGATACAACAGCAATACAATTGTTAGTAAAAAGAAGCCCGGTCAGAATGCCACTCAAGCATTCGCACTTGGTATTGAAACAATGACAGACAGAAAGTTTATTGTAGCTGCAGTGGTGCAGAATAAGATGTGCTGGAAAGGGGCTTGGCTTAGAGGGAAAGGCTTTCCAATAGAATGTCCTGGCCATGAAGAATGTACTTCAAATTTATACAGAGCTGCTGCCCTGTCAGAGTATGAGCTGGGAAAAGAGATGGGAAACCAGCTAGGACTACAAAAATTTCTTGTACGGTATGTGACCACAGATGGAGATGGACGTTCAGCTAAAGGTATTGAAGATGCTATTAAAGCTCTAGAACCAATGTGGGAAATAGAAAGACTAGCAGATCCAGTACATTTGGGGCAGTCGCAATTCAGGGCCTCTAATCGTGCTCAATACAGTGCGGGAATGTTCCATGGTAAAACAAAAGAAGAAAATAGACAACTAAAGACAGTGTTTAGCAAAGATATTAAGTGCAGATGCTCCATGATAATTAATAAACTGATGGAAAAGTACGACAAAAACATTGATGATATGAGTAAAGACTTACCAAAAGTTCTAGATGCAACTCTTCGCTGCTATGATGGTGACTGCACCCTGTGTCAGGAACATTCCATTGTCTGCAAAGGTGATGCTGCACTCAACTGGTGGAGTCGTTCCCATTACTTGTCCACATACCAAATCACTGCCCTGCAAATGGATAAAACAGACAAATTTTTACTACAAGAAATCCTGAAAATGAAACTAACAAAAGCAGCTGTTGAAAGTATGAGACTGTATGACAATACAAACAAAAATGAAGGAGTTCACAGAGCAATGAGTGTAAATTTGCCAAAAAATGTAATTTACTCCAAAAACATGGAAGGACGACTTGCCTCAGGAGTACATCGAAATAACAACATGCCAGGAACTTCAACCCAACTGAAATGTAAGAATCTAGGAGTAGACCTTTCAACTAGAAGTCAACTTTACCTGAAGAAAATGGACACTAACTTCAAATACAGTCAGGATTATGAACTGAGACCAGCAGTTCAAGAAAGGAGATTAAAGCAGAATGCAGAAAAGTTAGCCGAGCACAAAACATGGAGGGAAATGAATAAAAAGCATGATTATTACTGCAAAGACCAATTAGATCCACAGCCTGCCTTACAGTTCCAGGACCATGACAGCTACTGCAAACCGAAGCTCAATGCAAGACCTGCTGCTGACAGAGATACCAGATGATCCACCTAAAGACCAACAGCAAACAGAATCATAAAAGGTCCTTTTAAGGGCCACACAAATATTAAAAAAAGAATCTGAATTTGTTGTACATCAGTCTTGAAATTTCTTTTCTTTTTCTTCCTCATTTCAATTTTTTGCCAGCCCTTCCCTTGGATAGTTATAAAAATAAATGTACCCAATTAATGTTTTTACCCAAATTATTATTATCCATTTTCAACTCCACTCTACAGGGAGGGAGGGGTTCTGGGTGGCCCAAGCAGGAACAGGTTGAAACGCATGACTGTCGGCTGTTGTTGAAACCATGAGGTTCCAACGACAGATGCCCGACAGTAATACATTTGGAATTGTGGCACAGGTGCGAAACATCATAAGATTTATCAATAAAAATATTCTGATGATGCCCAATGTAGGCAAGCCTGTGCACATGCATTTGTCTCCACCCTCTGGTATCTGGAAATTTACAATTTAAAACCCCATATTTGCCATTAGGTGTACATAAACCTGTCCAAATTTGACACTGCCCATTATAGCCAGGTGCAGAGCTATCATTCAGTTTTTGTCTATATTTTTGAAAAAATGCATCCATTTTGAAGATATTGTTTTAGAAAGACATAAGAGTAGTAATATATTCTAAAAATATAAAGGGGTCCAACAGAATTGACAGAAAGGGCTGAAACAGGGGTCAAAGGTCTTTCAGTGCATCAAAATGGCCAAAAATACCCCCAAAGTGCCCATTATCCCAGAATCTTGATATATATAAGTTAAAAATACAATAAACAACTAGTATTTATCATTTGAAGTGACTTTCTACCAATAAAGTTGGTCCATTCTTTATTTTCAAGATTTTGGGAATCAGCCTCTTAGGCCCGAGACCACAATTAATTCCTCTATTAGTTCTTTATAACGTTTTGTCTCATAAAAAAAAATTGAACTGTTCTTTTTGGCAGATCTTTTGTGTGTGTAATGTACAGTACAAGTCCAAAAATATGTCCAAGTTTCAGAAACATTGCATGTTTACAACTTACAAATTTAGCCAATACACATCCATACCCCTATGGACAAGTCAAGAGATGTTCCGAAAACTGTAAATATCACCTTTTTGCACCTGACCTAATCACTCTTTCCATATCAAAATCAGTTAAAATAAAACATCTAAAAAATTATTTCACCTCTCTTCTTTCATTTCCACCTTATAAAAGCTAAGAAATGTTTGAGAAAAGGAAAGAAAAAAATTTAAGAAGAAATACACTTAAATTAAAGGGAACTATATTCGTGAACAACGAAAAGTGGGGTCATTAATTGTGGTCTTGGGCCAGTGCAAACATGAGTTATCTTTCTTTGATGGATACCCGGATGAAAGTGTAAACATTGCGCTTCCGTTTGTTGAAAACCGTGTCAAAATCAGAGGAAATTTACGGAATTTACGAGAATTTGAAATGAGGGAACATTTTTTTTGAAAGAATATGGAAGAATTGAAGCCAAACTAGTATACTTTTTTGACATAAAATGTGGTTCTAAGTACAAAACACTTGGAATGGACATCGTTCAGTGTGAGGAATTTGTACAGCCTCATAAAAATTTTCAAAATTTTGCCGTTTTGGGTTAAAAAATTACGATTTGGGGTCAAAGAGCAGAATTTTGAGAATTTCACCTAGAAAATGCCGAAAATTTGAAAATTTGAATATTTTAAGAAGAAAAATTTATTAAAACATGAATAAAACTGTGAACATGGTGTTAGTGAATGAAATAAATACACAAATAACTACAAACAAGTTTTTATTGACATTTATTATGAAGATCTCCCACTTGAGTAATAGTAGCCAGGGAAGCCATCGTCTCAGAGTAGCTTCTATCTGGGCAGCAATCGGTGAAAGGGTTAACAGATTTTTCCCAGCAGTGGGAGTATTTTTTCTGTAAAGTTCAAGGTTTCATCTTTCAGATTATGTAATAAAATTCTACTGTTCACGATAAAATTTTCACTGTTCAAATTTTCACTGTTCGGGGGTGTTGAAATTAGTGGGGGTTATTAAAATAATGATACTTAAATAAGTGATTTTTGGGAAGGAAATTGAGGTATGATACTTAAACAAGTGATTTTAATGTCATTATACCCCCGCTTTAAAAAAGGGGGGGTATACTGTTTTACCTCTGTCTGTCAGTCCGTCAGTCCGTCCGTCAGTCCGTCCGTCCATCAGTCAGTCCGTCCCATGAAACTTTCGTCACATTTTTCTCAGGAACTACACATCCACCCTTTCTTTAATTTGGTATCAACATGTATATATGTTAACCATACCGTGTGATGCGTTTTCAGATTCATCACTTGACAACTTCCTGTTTACCGAACACTTGTATGATTTTACACATGATAGCCAAGTTGAAAATTTTCGTCACATTTTTCTCAGGAACTACACATCCACCCTTTCTGTAATTTGGTATCAACATTTATATATGTTAGCCATACCGTGTGATGCGTTTTCAGATTCATCACTTGACAACTTCCTGTTTACCGAACACTTGTATGATTTTACACATGATAGCCAAGTTGAAAATTTTCGTCACATTTTTCTCAGCAACTACAATACAAGGATTTCTGAAATTTGGTTTCAGGATTTATATAAGTCAGCTATACCGTGTGATGCGTTTTCAGATTCATCACTCGACAACTTCCTGTTTACCGAACACTTGCATATTTTTACACTATTAATATTATCCACTTGCGGCGGGGGTATCATCAGTGAGCAGTAGCTCGCAGTTTCACTTGTTAGGCCTAAATTAAAATATTGTTTGTTTGCCCTTTTCCGACCCTATGTTTTGAAACAGGGTAGGTAGGTAGGTAGGTAAAATATTTTATTTTTTTCCCCAAAAAAATAACTTGGCTCGGTATATTTTTTTTCATGGGTAGGCAGGTAGGTATAATATTTTATTTTATAGATACAAAATCTGCATGTCATTTTTGTCTGTTTTGCTTTTGCTTATAAGTTTCTGGGACTACGCTTCAAAAAAAAGTATCATGTAGAAGGTGAAGTTAATTCATATGCACTACTATTTTGTTTTCAAATATCAAAATATAGAGCTGTGCCGCATATTTTCAACGTTTAAATATGCCTGGAACTTTGAAGAGTTTTAGATTGCACTAATATTCTGTACTACGTACCGTGTACGCTTACCTCTACCTAAAGGTTTTCTGTAAGAG
Source organism: Mytilus edulis (assembly GCF_963676685.1). Classification (NCBI taxonomy): domain Eukaryota; kingdom Metazoa; phylum Mollusca; class Bivalvia; order Mytilida; family Mytilidae; genus Mytilus; species Mytilus edulis. The sequence continues at coordinate 61,381,007 of NC_092355.1, read as the reverse complement.
ATAACTTTGTCCTGGTAAAATATGTCCGGGCAGACATACATTACTAGTAAAAAAGTCCCTAGAGTGTTTAAATTTCCGTGTGTGCCTATGTTTCTAATAAAAATGGTACAAGACTTAAACTCAATTGTCACATAGTTTACATCGCATTTATAAATGATCTGTATGGAAAACTTGGGCGATTTTACTGCCAAATATTCTCCACTTCACAGGCTTTTGTCACCTTTGGTTCATGTCAGATATAAATAATATAGCAATGCTGGTCGAAGGCATCGTTAACATAATTTTCCTGATCTATGGATCACAAAAGGCCATCCCTACATAGAACACAAAGTCCGTTTACACAAAATACTACGGTTTGTACACACGTTGATAATTGGCAGCCTTGATAATTTTGTATTAAACGAACTTTTTTGTAAATGAACCCTGCTCTTCAAGTATAAAAATACAGAGTTAACGTACGTCATATCAAGATTTCAAAGCGTTCAACATCGATTTCAAACAAATGCTTTGAAATTCTAAATGCAAGTGTTCATGTCAAACGCTCACGTGATACCAAACGGACTAGACCTTTCACGATAAAGATAAAACCCGAGGATTCCGGTAAAAAAGTTTTGAGCGGGAAATACAAATAAAAGATTTTTGGTAGGAACGAAAAATAAAATAAAATAAAGTCTTGCTGATAAATACAAATAAAAGATTTTCAGGCGGAACGAATTTTAAGGGTCGGTCGGTTAAGGGCAAACAAACAATATTTTAATTTAAGCCTTATCCTAGATTCAGTACAAGGTCATCACCTGAAATGACCTGGTCATCCTAGACAACACAGATGTTGGTTCTGATAATTTTAGAAACATAATTAGTCTCTGGATCATTAGTATTCTATATTTAAAGCTATAATAAAATTAGATCACTTCTTTTAGTGATTGATTTGTTCTACTGAAATAGGTGATTATTAAAGAAAGACAACTCTTACTTCCAATCTTATGGAAATTAAATGTTACTTAAATCAGTGATTTAGAAAATCACTCATTTAAGTAAGTCCCCTGACTGTTGATATTATCTATACTGTTGATATTATCTATAATAGGGTTTTCTGTCTAGCATAAAGCAATACATTATTTCATATCCATGTTGTTGAAATATTCATACACTGTAGCTGTAAACTCATAGTAGAGAAACTGTAAATGTGATTAATTACTAAATGTAGTTTATCAGACAATAGACAAAAATCATATTAAATGTGTTGAGTACATTCACTACAAACTAACAGCTCAGAGTCTGAAAAGTCCATTTTTTTGCTCAACCAGTAATGTTGAGTACAGATTTTAATTGACATGCTTGCCCAAAATGTTCAGGGTTCGACCTCTGCGGTCGTATAAAGTTAAGGTGACTTGTGTTTAAATGTGTCGATCTCTCTGAAATTGTACTGCAAGGTACCATAACAGGCAGGAATTGAGTTTGGGGGTAATTACTCCAAGGGGGGTTAAAAGAAAAAAAAATTGGGGGGGGGGGATTTTTTTCTTCATAATTTTTGGGTTTTTATACTGATATGGCAGGAGATACACACCAAACAGGATGTGTAAATTATTATATTAAGTATTGTGCAATAGCAAAGGACACAAAATGACTTCATGCTATAATGAATATGTCCTAAAAACTTTTCCACTAATTAGCTTTGTATGGTACATGTACCTTTTCTTTTTTAATTCATGATCAGGTACATAAAAATTCAGGGAAAGTTTTACCAATATTTATATAAACGTGAAACAAATGAAATTGAGCTACATGTATTTTTTTATATTTTCAGTTTGAAGATCTACTATTAGCAATGATTAGCATGATTAGTATTTATTGTTTCAAGGTCCAGTCAAGTTATTACTATCTATAGGTCAGTGAACATTACATTGATATTATATTGGAACGTTTAATGATTTTTTTATCAAATGAAAATCAGAAATATATTGAATTGTAAATGTGAATTAAAGGGGAGATAATCCAGAGCTATAGGATTCATTCTAAATAGTACTAGACCAGTGTTTGTATTTAAGGGGAGATAATCCAGAGCTATAGGATTCATTCTTAATAGCACTAGACCAGTGTTTGTATTAAAGGGGAGATAATCCAGAGCTATAGGATTCATTCTAAATAGCATTAGTCCAGTGTTTGTATTAAAGGAGAAATAATCCAGAGCTATAGGATTCATTCTAAATAGCATTAGTCCAGTGTTTGTATTAAAGGGGAGATAATCCAGAGCTATAGGATTCATTCTAAATAGCATTAGACCAGTGTTTGTATTAATTCTTTTAGAACAAGGTTAACATTTTGCACTTAGCAACTTTTGTGACGGGATACAAAAAATAAACTGACACAATAACAAAATTAATTGTACTTGGAAGTTGAAACTAATTAAACATTTGCAAGCATTACAAAAAGAGTTGTTAACTTAGAACATGTAGAAATCAAATTGTTCTTTATAATTGTAAGATGGGAGGTCTATGTCAATGAGACAGCAACCAATCAACAAAAGAGGTCAACATTTTATTTAAAAATAGATTATGTCTCTAACATGTTGTTTTTATTTCATTTATATTTTCAGTTTGAACATCTATAATGTCTATTATCATGATTATTGTTTTTTATTTGATAATTGTCCAGTCCTTGTGATCATTGTCCAGTCCTTGTGACCATTGTCCAGTCAATGTGATCCTTGCCAGTTGAGTTCCTATTATAGGTAAGTTTAATTGTATGTGAACTAGATAGAATCATTTACTACTGAAATTTGTTTAAAAAAGATGCAAATGTAGAATTTTAACTCTGACAGGGGGAGATAATTAACAGATATATTTTACATTCAAAATATCACAACACTAGGTTTTATTTATGTAATAAACAAGACCCTAAAACATCTTGTAAAAGTGAAGGTTCAGAGGTCTATATCAATGAGAAAGCATCCAATCAATGAAAGAGGTCAAATTTGTATCAAACAATAGACAATGATAGACAAGCATCTTTATAATATGTTATAATTATATTCCAACCTGAAAAAGAAACATTCATATTCTCATTTTAAACATATATCATCAGTATTTATTTGATCCCTGTCCAGTCAAGTTATTCCTTGTCGGAGTTGTCCTGTCAAGTTGATCCTTGTCCAGTGGAGTTGATCCCTGTCCAGTCAAGTTGATCCTTGTCCAGTCAAGTTGAACCTTGTCCAGTGGATTTGTTCCCTGTCCAGTCAAGTTGATCCTTGTCCAGTGGATTTGATCCCTGTCCAGGCAGGCTGTTGTTATAGGTAAATACATCATATATGAACTATATAGGATCATTTTAATACTGAAATTTGTTTCAATGTAAAATATTCAAACTCTATAAGGGGAGATAATCAACTAAATAGTTCCAACATTCATAATACCCAAGACCAATATTTTATAGTAGATGAGACACACACGAACATGACATCATTGCAAAATTATTTTTCTTAAAAAATAGATAGGTTACACTTATGTGTGAACTTTGGGTAAAGGAAAGAAAAAAAATGAGTGCTAAGGCTACATTGTGTACATCACACTGATATGAACCCTATATTAAACAGGTACAACACAACATTATAACTCCCGTAATATTTCAACAGTATATATTGATGAGAACGCAACCCAACAAAGTAAGAACGGAAATATGTAGAGGTCAATATATAGTCAATAAATACAAAATATCTAGAAATGACAAGGTCTAGATTTTCATGACGCTGGCCATAAAAGTAAGGGTTTATTCATGTTAATGAAATAATTAAAAAAGATACCTTTATTGTTCATAGTTTTTTTGTTGAAACAGGAAATAACACACAAACATTGATATGTTTATAAGATAAAGAAAAATTCATATATATCACAACAGTTACTGAAAAAAGAAGTACCGATAAAGTATTTTGAAGTGATACATATATTTTACATATATCAAGCTTAAACAAGTAAATAATATTTATCAATATTTTTCAGAGATGCTTTAGATGATTGCACTTTCTGACTGATAAATTTAGCTGACCTCAGTTTTCATCAAATTAGTATGTATTGTATCATATATATGTTTTAGTTCACCTGGCATACTCATCACTTAGCGTCAGTTGTCTATCGTTGTTGTTGTTAAATTTTACAAAAATCCTCTCCTCTGAAACTACTGGGACAAATTAAACCAAACTTGGCCACAATTATCATTAGAGTATCTAGTTTTAAAAATGTGTCAGATGACCCTGCCTGCAAACAAACATGGCGGACATGGCTAAACATAGAACATTTGTGAACAATATAAGTTGTGTCTATTATCTGAAAAAATGCTTTGAATAAGAGAAAATCTGAAAAGGGACAGAAATTTTCAGAATGTTGAGAACTACCTGCTGTTTATTTACATCAAAACTGTCAGACTCCTTTAAGGAGTCATTGCACTTATGTCAAATTTTACTGATTTTTTTTTTCATTTCCGCTGATTATTTTCCAAACTATAATAGATAGGGAGGAACTTTTAAAAGCAAAAATTATCAGACAGACAAATCTACATATAAGTCAAACATGACTGAAATCATTAGACAACACACCATTACATACTTTTCAGGGGTTTGATTTGTTTGGGCCCAATGATCTGGGCCCTTTCAATTCTGAGAGGAAACCTTTGAAATTGGAAAACAAATGTCCAAGGCCTCCCATCCTTTATGTTAGTGCTTTTTTCAGTACTATTACATTTCTTGAGGAGGGCCTTTCACTTGAAAATTCAAATGGTCTACATGGTCCAGGACTTAACATTCTTTTAAGGAAATTTTAAAGCGTACTTATAGAAAATGGCTGTGGACATGAATTCGCTATCTATCTATTTATATCTATATTTATGTTTATATGGATTATATGACCGTCGGCAGTTTTTGGAGGTCAACTTGATTCTTATTTGAATACTGTCAGGAATCAAATACACACGAAACGATAATACATATTATCAAGCCTTGTAAATTATCGGTTGAAGGCTGTGAGGTGACCTTTAGTTCTTAACTTCTATGTTATTTGGTCTCTGGTGGAGAAATGAATAACTGGCAATCATACCACATCTTATGTTATGTTGCAAAAGATTTGTAAAAGGGTCATACTTTATTTATGTTATTTTATTAAATATATTTTTTGTTAACCGGCTTTTTGTGACAAAAATGTCGGTTATTGATTTGGGGATGTACGGCGGGCACACGGGCGGGCGGCAATCAAATGTTGTCCGTGCATTAACTCATGAACCGTTCAACCAAAGCTTTTAAAATTTTAATATGTTGCTCCTGACAAGTAAATGAAGGTCAAATTCAATAATGGCGATTTTTCCAGTCGTGTCCGTGCATTTTCTCATGAACCATTCAACCAAAGCTTTTGAAATTTTTTATATGTTGTTACGGATGACAAAATAGAGGTCAAGTTAAATAATGACAATTTTGACTTTTACCATTCAGGAGTTATGGCTCTTGAAAGATCGTAAAATGGTGTTTCCATTCATGTTGTTGCATTTACTCATGAACCATTCAATCTAAGCTTTTCAAAGTTTAATATGTTGATACTGATGACAAAATGAAGGTCAAATTTGATATTGACGATTTTCACTTTCATCATTCATCAGTAATGGTTCTTGTGATATTGCCAGGACACAAATAAATGTTAACAAATCCGGTTTGCTGTCGTTGTGACAGCCTCTTGTTTTTTAATTAAGTTGAGGGTGTTGACCATGTTTATGTATTGCAGGATGTGGAAATGCTACCACCGTCTCGTAAATTTGAACAACCTAACATTCTGTAAAAAGTTATTAGTCACTTGTGTAATAAACTAAAATTCATATTCATTCATCACCATGATTAATTTACAACTACACTAGTACATGTTGGGAAGGTAGGCAGTCTTTCTTTCTTTTTACCAGAATTTGGTTTCCAGATGGTAAGAAGAGAACCACTTCATGAAATTTTCAGTGAGTTTTTTGTACCTTTAAGCAATGATGAAATTTTATTTTAGTCAAATTGGTTTGTTCCTTTCTACATGTTCTAGAGTTATGGTCCTTGATCATTGGGAAAATTAAAAGATTTTTTGGCATCTGGATGATATAGAAAAAACAACTGAAATGGTATATGCATTATGAAATGTTAAAGGTATGTTATTGAGCACTAAACACAGGCGAGGCTCATTATCACTCATTTCAGTATTTACCATTTCAGAGTTGTGGTTGTTGATAATTTTCAATTAGCAGAAACAATTAGCCTGGCAATTATTACTCAACAGATTTGTACATTTATTTTTCTATTTTAGGAAATATGGAAGATTGGAATGAGGTAAGATGTTTTCTTCTTTAAAGTCAAACAGTCGAGTGATTTTTGTCGAGCCTGCAACAGTTATGTCGCGAAAGCGAGACAGTGTGATCCTAGATTCCCTCGACATCGTCAACATTAAGGTTCATTCTGTTGTTAAAATTTTTTTTAGACATCAATTTTGTTTGTCAAACCTTCATGGAATTTTAAGAAACTTGGACAGAAGCTTTTTTATGAACAAAATACTGTAACCATTATAACTCGTGCAATACAGCAATATATTTTTTAACTACTCGCTCAACATGGGAAAGAAGTGACGAAGACTCCTAAACGTGCGAATGATGTTCACTAAAACAAAAAGTTTTTGACGGAAATGCAACGAACTCAAAAGAGGTCTATTCATTTTGATTACCCAAGCTTACCTATTGTTTGTCAGGAAACTTGAAGTAGTGATTAACATCTGTAAAAACACATAAGTGTCAAATATGTCCCCACTGACAAAAAGGCTACTTGATCATTAAATAGTCACTATTTAATTTCTTTTTCTTGATTGAAAATATGTTTTTAGGCTAAAATATTAAAAACAACAATGTTATTTCTTTAACAGAGAAAGCTCAGATACATTCAAAGTAAATCTGTCAAACAAATTATATCATCAAACATACAAATATTACAATGCTCCTTTCCAAGTTGTTATAAATTGCATGTTTATATTGAAAATATTGAAACACAATTTTCACTCAGATTAGCTTTTTTATGTGAGGATCAAATGTTTAAAAAAAATCTTTTTCTTCTTCAAAACTTAGAAACAGTATACAATGTAATCATAAGCAGGGTTTCTTCTGGGTCTATTTTCTTTTTCACCACCTCTTTTGCAAAAACAAAAATGTTTTCGCCACTTTCAATTCACCCCACACTATTGTTTGTCACATTATTGTATACTAAAGACTACAATGTCTCCCTTGTATTAACCAATAAAAATAGGTCATTCTAAAGTGTTTAACAGTTATTGTTTGGTGTTAGCGTGAAACTCATTTTAGTTACTACACTCTTTGCATTCTGTTAAATGTAAACTCTATTTCTTTCGTACAGAAACTTATTGCAGCTGCTTACAAGGGAAGAGTAGAAGAATTGAAGCTTTGCCTAGCGAACGGAGCTAACATTGATTATCAACAGGTAAACTTGTTACATTAAATATCAAGTAGGTAAACTTGTAACATTGACTATCAAGTAGGTAAACTTGTAACATTGACTATCAAGTAGGTAAACTTGTAACATTGACTATCAAGTAGGTAAACTTGTAACATTGACTATCAAGTAGGTAAACTTGTAACATTGACTATCAAGTAGGTAAACTTGTAACATTGACTATCAAATAGGTAAACTTGTAACATTGACTATCAAGTAAAATGTAGGTAGACTTGTAACATTGACTATTAAGTAGGTAGACTTGTAACATGGACTATCAAGTAGGTAAACTTGTAACATGGACTATCAAGTAGGTAAACTTGTAACATTAAATATCAAATAGGTAAACTTGTAACATGGACTATCAAATAGGTAAACTTGTAACATGGACTATCAAATAGGTAAACTTGTAACATGGACTATCAAATAGGTAAACTTGTAACATGGACTATCAAATAGGTAAACTTGTAACATGGACTATCAAATAGGTAAACTTGTAACATGGACTATCAAATCGGTAAACTTGTAACATTGCCTATCAAGTAGGTAAACTTGTAACATTGACTATCAAATAAGTAAACTTGTAACATTGAATATCAAGTAGGTAAACTTGTAACATAGTAGGTTAACTTATCATGACACAAGAATGGTGTGCAACTCAAAACATGAAACATTATGACTAAACACTGATTTTCAACACAGAACATGAGACACATCATGACACAACACTGGTGTAAAAAACAGAGCATGTAACACATCAGGACACTACATTGATAAACATGTAACATAGAAGTTAACTTATCATGACACAACAATGTTGTTTAACACAAAACATGACATTATGACGAACCACTGATGCTCAACACAGAACACAAGACACATTATGACACAACACTGATGTTCAACACAGAACATGAGACACATTATGACACAACACTGATGTTCATCATAGAACACGAGACACATCATGATATAACATTGATGTTCAACACAGAACATGAGACACATTATGACACAACACTGATGTTCAACACAGAACACGAGACGCATCATGACACAACACTGATGTTCAATACAGAACATGAAACACATCATGATACAACACTAGTGTTCAATACAAAATAGGAGACACATGCAACAACACTAATGCATTTAAACACAACATGTGACAAATCATGACACAACACTGATGTTTAACACGGAACATGAATCACATGACACAACACTGGTGTTCAACACATGACATGAGTCACATGACAGAACATTGATGTTCAACATAGAACATGACACATATCAGGACACAACACTGATGTTCAACACAGGACATATCATATCACAAAACATGAGACAAAACAGGACACAACACAGATGTTAAACACAGAATGTGACACATATCAGGACACAACACTGATGTTCAACACAGAAAATAAGACACAACACTGACACATACATGTAATCAGAGTACTGCACTAAATCTGAACAACATATGTTCTACACCTGACAACTGAGAGTAAATAGACAAACAAATATAACAACTAACAACATATGGTCTGGACCTGACCTGACTACATAGAGTAAATAGACAAACAAATATAACAACTAACAACATATGGTCTGGACCTGACCTGACTACTCAGAGTAAATAGACAAACAAATATAACAACTAACAACATATGGTCTGGACCTGACCTGACTACTCAGAGTAAATAGACAAACAAATATAACAACTAACAAACATATGGTCTGGACCTGACCTGACTACTCAGAGTAAATAGACAAACAAATATAACAACTAACAACATATGGTCTGGACCTGACCTGACTACTCAGAGTAAATAGACAAACAAATATAACAACTAACAACATATGGTCTGGACCTGACCTGACTACTCAGAGTAAATAGATAAACAAATACAACCACTAACAACACATGGCCTGGACCTGACTACTCAGAGTAAATAGACAAACAAATATAACAACAAACAACACATGGTCTGGACCTGACTACTCAGAGTAAATAGATAAACAAATACAACCACTAACAACACATGGCCTGGACCTGACTACTCAGAGTAAATAGACAAACAAATAACACAACTCATGGTCTGGACCTGACCTGACTACTCAGAGTAAATAGACAAACAAATATAACAACACACAACACACGGTTTGAACCTGACCTGACTACTCAGAGTAAATAGACAAACAAATATGACAACACACAACATATGGTCTGGACCTGACCTGACTACTCAGAGTAAATAGACAAACAAATATAACAACACATAACACACGGTCTGAACCTGACCTGACTACTCAGAGTAAATAGACAAACAAATATGACAACTAACAACACATGGCCTTGACCTGACTACTCAGAGTAAATAGACAAACAAATACAACAACTAACAACACATGGCCTGGACCTGACTACTCAGAGTAAATAGACAAACAAATACAACAACTAACAACACATGGCCTGGACCTGACTACTCAGAGTAAATAGACAAACAAATACAACAACTAACAACACATGGCCTGGACCTGACTACTCAGAGTAAATAGACAAACAAATACAACAACTAACGACACATGGTCTTGACCTGACTTCTCAGAGTAAATAGACATACAAATACAACAACAAACAACACATGGCCTGGACCTGACCTGACTACTCAGAGTAAATATACAAACAAATATAACAACTTTCAACACATGGTCTGGACCTGACTACTCAATAGTAAATATACAAACAAATGTAACAACAAACAACACATGGTCTGGACCTGACTACTCAATAGTAAATATACAAACAAATGTAACAACACACAACACATTGTCTGGACCTGACTACTCAGAGTAAATAGACAAACAAATATAACAACACACAACACATGGTCTGGACCTGACTACTCAGAGTAAATAGACAAACAAATAAACAACTTACAACACATGGTCTGGACCAGACTACTCAGAGTAAATAGACAAACAAATAAACAACTTACAACACATGGTCTGGACCTGACCTGACTACTCAGAGTAAATAGACAAACAAATAAACAACTTACAACACATGGTCTGGACCTGACTACTCAAGAGTAAATAGACAAACAAATGTAACAACTTACACCACATGGTCTGGACCTGACTACTCAGAGTAAATAGACAAACAAATATAACAACACACAACACATGGTCTGGACCTGACTACTCAGAGTAAATAGACAAACAAATATAACAACTTACAACACATGGTCTGGACCTGACTACTCAGAGTAAATAGACAAACAAATATAACAACAAACAACACATGGCCTGAACCTGACCTGACTACTCCGAATAAATATACAAACAAATATAACAACTTTCAACACATGGTCTGGACCTGACTTCTCAGAGTAAATAGACAAACAAATATAACAACACACAACACATGATCTGGACCTGACCTGACTACTCAGAGTAAATAGACAATTAATATAACAACACACAACACATGGCCTGGACCTGACTACTCAGAGTAAATAGACAATTAATATAACAACACACAACACATGATCTGGACCTGACTACTCAAAGTAAATAGAAAAACAAATATAACAACAAACAACACATGGTCTGTACCTGACTACTCACAGTAAATAGACAATAAATATAACAACACACAACACAAGGCCCAGACCTGACCTGACTACTTAGTAAATAGACAAACAAATATAACAACAAACAACACATGGTCCAGGTTGTCTGATTTGGTACGGGCACAAAATGTGGAGGGTTAAACCATATTTGCTTTTGTACCATTCCCCCTTGGCCTATCTAAACCATTGGTATTAAAAATAAAACACACAATAATAAAACCTGCACTATTCAATTACCATTGGTCTGTATGTTAACTGATACTTAGTCATTATACTGAGTCAAGATTAAATCCAAATTCTGAATTAAATTAGACAGTTTTGCATGGTTTGATTTTAAAATATTTCTCTTTTTGTTTGAGTTATGGATTGTGAAGTTCTTATTTTGCTTCTTGACATGAAACAATTTTTTACACTTATGTTTCACTTGATGTTGTGTTAACAACTTTGGTCAGGTAGTGATATGTATAAAGATCTAATGTAGAAATATCTTGTAAAAAGGACAAATAGTCATTAGATTCATATAAAATGTAATTCCGTTTTACTCTTATAATTGTTCTGAATCAGAAAATACTACTCTTTTTCACTTTTCTTTGATTTTTTTAAATTAATGATTATACTGAATCTGCACTAAATCCTGTTGTTAATTAGACATGTTTCATGGACAACAAATACTTGTATGAATAATAATAATGATAATAATAATAATCTTTATTTAAACATGGTAAAGAGGATCTCAACTTCTTTATGTTGTACTAAATCAGGAAATTAAACTTTTTTCATGCTTTTTTGAATAATTTATTATTAATGGAATCTACACTAAATCCTGTTGTTAATTTATATAGGTTTAATGGACAACTAATATTTGTAATAATCATATAAAGTGGGGTCTCATTTTACTCATAGTATTGTTCTGAATCAGAAAATATAACTTTTTTCATTTTTCTTTGAAAAATTTCTGTTATAAAATTTATGATCAAACTGAATCTACACTAAATCCTGTTGTTAATTAGACAGTTTTAATTAATGTGACTGGTCATTTCTGTTTATATTTATTACACAACATTGTTCAGTTTATCAGACAAGTTTTGATGTCAGTTGTATTATTCCAGTTAGGTGGATGGACAGCATTAATGTGGGCAGCCATGAGAGGACATGTGGAAGTGTCTCGACTTCTTCTGGAGAACAGATGTAACAAAGATATCACATCAGTATGTTATCTACTAAATCTGATCACATTACTTTTAATCAACACAAAATCATGTTGTTAATTAGACAGGTTTAATGAACAACTAATATTATTTGTTAGAATCATATAAAGTGGGGTCTCATTTTACTCATAGTATTGTTCTGAATCAGAAAATATAACTTTTTTCATTTTTCTGTGAAAAATTTCTGTTATAAAATATATGATCATACTGAATCTTCACTAAATCCTGTTGTTAATCAGACAGTTTTAATTAATGTGACTGTTTAGTTCTGTTTATATTTATTACACAACATTGTCCAGTTTATCAGACAAGTTTTGATGTCAGTTGTATTATTCCAGGATACTGGACGGACAGCATTAATGTGGGCAGCCATGAGAGGACATGTGGAAGTGTCTCGACTACTTCTGAAGAACAGATGTAACAAAGATATCACAGATGTATGTTATCTACTAAATCTGATCACATTACTTTTAATCAACACTAAATCATGTTGTTAATTAGACAGGTTTAATGAACAACTAATATTATTTGTTAGAATCATATAAAGTGGGGTCTCATTTTACTTATCTCCTCGTACTAAATCAGGAAATGTAACTTATTTTCATATTTCTTTGAAAAAGTTTTTTTTTTTAAATTGATCATTATTCTGAACCATGTTAATCAGACAGATTTAATTATTATATCAACAAATACTTGCTAGAATTATATAAAGTGAGATCTCATTTATCTCTGTGCATTGCACTGAATCCCTTGATATAAATATTTTATGCATTTCTTGAAAAAAGGTTAACATGACATTTCTGATGGAAGTTCTGACATCCCACAAAAAAAACTTGTTGTTTATTTGTTGTTTTTATGTACAATATGAATACAAGTGTGACTGGTCATTTTGTTCAGTTTTGACCACTGATTCATGTGATATACATTTTGTTTTTATTTATTAGACAACATTATCCTGTTTATCAGACAAGTTTTATATCAGTTGTAGGATATGTTGTATACTATTTATATTGGTAACAAAGTAGTATCCATAATATTTACATGTTATTTGGTATTATTATAGAGAGATGGTAAAACAGCTCTACATCTGGCTGCTGAGTTTGGTGGTCTACATGTCACAAGATGTCTTGTAGAAGAAGGAGGCATCAGTCCCTTTGTTAAAACACATGAGGTAATATATAATAGTAAAGGCTCAGTATTTAACTAGTAAATAATGCATCACTAAAATGATGTTTAAGATATTTTTGGTCAAATGGAAATTTTTTTCTCAAGGTTATAGTTACACATATGTCATATGATCCTTTAAATTGAACTAAAAATATGAAAGTGTTTTATAGACTTGTATGGCTTAGTTTTACTATAAAACACATGAACATAGATGACCAGGCCACCCTTAAAAAATTGTTTGTTTGGCATTGCCGACCCACACTATCAGCAGGTGGGTAGGTAGGTAGGGTTTTTTTTTTTACATTTAAAAGCTTTATACATGTAAATCATGAAGTCTCTAGATCAATGTTGTCTAAAACATTGCACCATTGTTGTGTGTACATGCTGGTGGTTTCTTTGAAAGGGGTCAACCGTCAATGTCACATTCTACATCATATGGATAATTAAGTCTCCCAAACAAAGTTTGGAGACTTTTTGTTTTTGCTCAGTTCTTATTATTATGGCACCCTCAACGGAGTAGGGGTGACATATTGTTATTGTTCGTTTCTTTTTTTCTTATTATGTCACCCGATCGACAATGTCGGGTGACATATTGCTATTCCTCTGTTTCTTTTTCCGTATTATTATTTTTTTTCCACCTAATTTTGTCCGACCGCTTTCTCGTTACCAAAGGAACCAATCTAAATGATAGTTCACTATAACAAGGAACCCTGACTTTCGAGTTGCAGTGCAACTTTGGAACTAAAAAACGGCTGCCGTTATCATGGAAACAGAACAATTGTGAAAAAATCCAGTTTTTGATTTTAATGAATTATTTGGATATGCTTAAACTCAGAATCATTATATTTTGATACAATGTAGGTGCCCACTATATACTGGTTTTGGAGGATTTTGGCAATCATTGGAACTACTATGTTGCCATAGAAACTACACCAAAAATTTCAAAAATATCAGAATGCTCCAAATTTAACGAAACTTTACAGTAACGATGAGCAACATTGGTAGATGTGGAATCTGGCGTTAGAATTTCAAAAATGTCTGCCGTTACCATGGAAACAATGTAAAACAGGTCAAAATGGTCCAAAAACCTCAAAGTGGCATTTACTTTCTTAAAATGGTAGGTCAAATTGATGGAAACTTTGATGGTATGGTCCCTCCCATGTACCAATGTGGTATATGCCATTAACTTTTGGGAATGGTCTCTGTTACCATAGGAACCAATCGAAATGTCAAAAATTTCAAAAAGTTCAAAATGCTCCAAAATTGATAAAACTTAATAGGATTGTTGACTGTCAAGTCTGCATGAGACTTTTGAAGTTGGAATTTCAAAAATGGCTACAGTTGCCACGGAAACTGGAAAAATGTCAAATATTTTCGAAATGCTCCAAACTTAATGAAACTTAATATTATTGTACACTGGCATGTATAGGTGAGACTTTTGACTTTGCAAATTTCAAAATGGCTGCTGTTGCCATGGAAACAGCAAAAATGTCATGTTTTTAAAAATGAACTAAATGTACTGAAAATTTACAGAAAATGTATAGCCATGCAAATATGTGCATTCACTGTTAAAAGTTTTTGAAATGGCTGCCGCTTAGTGGCAATGGGGGGAAGGGTGACATCCGCTATTGCTTGCAATAGCAATTCTAGTTATATTTATTCTTCCACACTTCTATTTCTCGGAATTGGCTGGAACAATATTAATGGAACTATACCATAATGTTGACCACCACATTAAATAGTGCAGTGGGGTATGGCACCGTCAAGATGGCTGCCGTTGCCATGGAAACCAAACAAATGTAAAAAAATCCAGTTTTTTGTTTTGGTGAACTGTTTGGATAGGCTTGAACTCAGAACCATTATATTTTAATACAATGTAGGTGCCCACTATATACAGGTGTTGGATGATTTTGACACTCATTGGAACTACCATGTTGCAATGGAAACTACACCAAAAATTTCAAAAATATCAAAATGCTCCAAACTTAATGAAACTTCACAGTAAGGATGAGCAACATTGGAAGATGTGGAATTTGGCGTTGGAATTTGCAAAAAATCTGTTGTTACCATGGAAACAATGCAAAAAGGTCAAAAGTTTTAAAATTTTTTAAAAAAGATGCAAACTGGATGAAACTTTACAGAAATGGTCACTGGCATAAGCAGAGTTCACTTTTGAAGTTGGAATTTTCAAAATGGCTGCCGTAACCATGGAAACAGCAAAATGTCTAAAATATCAAAATGCTCCAAACTTAACGAAACTTTACAAAAATGATAATTTGCATGTGTAGATTCATTCTTTGACTTTAGAAATGTTTCAAAATGGCTGCCGCTCGCCTGGCAATGGGGGAAGGGTGCCATCCGCTATTGCTTGCAATAGCAAATCTAGTTTTTATTATTATTATGTCACCCGATCGACACTGTCGGGTGACATATTGCTATTCTTCTTCTTCTTCTTCTTTTTCTTATTCCACTTTTAAAAATGAACTTGTCCGCAGCGTTTCTCCAAAACTGCTGGTCAGATTTACTTAGGGTTTCATAGAATGTTAGATTAATATGTCTAGGTGAGCCATCAATCTTTCGTTTGTGCATTTGGGCTATTGAGGGGTATTTTGGGGGGAGAAAAGAGGGAGGGGTTTACTATAGAACCCTATGGAATTTTATTTTCTAAAATTTTCAAATGAATATGACTTGAAAACTGTAAGTTATAAACACACGCAATCTTCAGAAATGATCATAGGACAATAAAACAAATCACATGAAATATAGGGTAAGTCCCTGGGGGTCATCTTCACTCCCTTCAATTTGAGAATATGCTATTATCTTGTAAACGGTCCAGATCCCTACCCCTAAACCATATATATTCTTCAATGGGACGATAAAACAAATCAAACGAAAATAAAGGGAAGTCCCTGGGGGTCACCCCCACCCCGTTTAATTTGAGAATATGCTATTATCTTGTAAAAGGTCCAGATCCCCACCCCTAAACCATATATATTCTTGTAGGGGACAATAAAACAAATCAAATGAAATAAAAGGGAAGTCCCTGGGGGGTCACCCCCACCCCGTTCAATTCGAGAATGTACTATTGACTTGTAAACTGTCCAGATTCCCACCCCTAAACCATATTTTTTCTTGTGGGGGACAATACAACAAATGGAATGAAATTCAAGGTAAGTCCCTGGTGTCACCCCCATCCTGTTCAATTTAAGAATGTGCTATTATGTTTTAAACGGCCCAGATCCCCACCCCTAAACCATATATATGCTGGTAGGGGATGATAAAACAAATGAAATAAAATAAAAGGGAAGTCTTTAGGGGGTTACCCCACCCCCTCTTGTTTTAAAACTTGTTAACGGTCATGATCCCCACCCTAAATCGTATATATTCTTGTATGGAAAAATAAAACATCAAATGAAATATAGGGAAAGTCCATGGGAGTCACCCCACCCCACATGTATGAAAAACTTTTAAATGGTTGAGATCCCCACCCCTAAACCATATATATTCTTGTATGGGACAATAGAATAAATCAAAGTCCCTGGTGGTCACCACCACCCCCTCCTGTTTGAATACTTGTAAATGTATGGGACCACAGGAATGGCGAGTTATGGGAGCTTTGTTTGGGAGACTTCGTAACAGCATCCTGTTACAATAACTTCTTGTTTCATGTAAGACAGTCAGTTTCATTGGCAGAGTTAACCAAAGTACCCAGAAAAAAACACAGAACTTCAGGCAGGAAACTGACAAATTAACCATATAAAATGTATGACGTGAAACTTGAAGTTTTATTGTCGGACTGCCCATTGAACAGAACATCTTGAAGTTGTGGTCACAATTTTGTTAAATAACCATAAGTTAAATGGCTCAACCACTACGGCTCCTTGTATAAATGGACAAAGATTTAAAACTTTGATTGTTTGCTTTGGTTTTACTTGAAGGAAAACGCCAACCTGCGGTAGGAAACTGACTAACCTATCACATATGACATGAAAATCAAACCTTAATTTTGCAACTGTCCAACGAGGGCTCAAACCAATACCTAGATGCTAGTAATCATACATGTAAGGTGTGACAAACTACCATACAAACACGCCTAAGTACTGCCCCTGAGAAGTTTTGAGGATAAAGGATTTGTACCAAATTAGGATAGCAAAATATTGGAAGGTTGGCACAAATAGACACAGTGTTTATACTAATATTATCACAGTCAGGGATGGGCACGATTACTGACAAATGTAATCGATTAATAATCGATTACATGAAGGATTTTGTGCAATCGATTAATAATCGATTACTCAAATTTTAGTATGTAATCGATTACAATCGATTACAATCGATTACTTTATCAAAAGTAATTACATTACTTTCCGATTACTGTCAATTACATACTTTAACATTTCAACAAAAAATAACATGAGTAAAACACAATTATATTGTTCAACATTTGTATAGTGGAAATTAAGATCTTTACCAAATTCATCATTCAAAGCATTGTTTCTAAATTATAAGTTAATAGCTGTTTTTTAGATCAAATCTCTTGATGAAGATTAGAAATATTTAGAAAATCTTGAAATTTTGACTTTCAACATAAATGAAAGATGTCATCGCATTGCAATAATCACTTATTCATAACTAATTGTTTTTCAAAAAAATTAGCTTTTTACTGACTAAGGTTAGCTTTTTTGTTTTTACTCTTTAGAATTTTTTTATTTTAGCATAGTTAATTATAATGTTGAAGGAAACATAACAAAAGTAGAATAATTAATAAGTTCAGCTAATTTTTAAGATCAAAATGTTTTTTATAATGACATTAAACCTTTTGTTTGGATAACCACCCTAATTACAGATTACTTAACTGAGGGGGAGGACAGGGGGGTACCCTTCTCCCTTCTCCCACCCGTCTTCTCCTTTCTCCTACCCCCGTTCTCATTTCTCCCATTAGAATAAAACATCTCCTTTTGAGATATTTTTTCTTGAAATATTAGAAAATTTTTTAAAAGGAGAGATATTTTATTTTTTCTCCTTTCTCCAACTTTTTCTCCTTTCTCCCAGCCTTCCTCTCCTTTCTCCTACCCCCTTTCTCCTTTCTCCCACCCCCTTTCTCCTTTCTCCTACCCCCTTTCTCCCTGTCTCCCTTACCCCTGTCCTCCCCCTCTTAACTGCTACTGGAGTACAATTTATAACCTGGGGCTAAATATTGTAAATTTCCTTCTTAATTAGACATAAGATAATTAAATAAAAACAAAGTATGTTTGTTATTGATTAGAAGACTATGATCATCTCATTAGTAAAGGCAAGAATGTTGTTAAGATTTGTTTACTTTTTCAATCAAATTATATACAAAATATATTTATGCCATTGGTTCATTGTCCGGACTTAGAATGCAAATATTTTTGATTTTTGCTTATAAAATATTTTGATTTTATTGAAATTTGGTTCATAAACACGTAAACAAACAATAATTGCTATTATGATAGGTTATTTGTAAAAACGGCAGTCGTTTATTTATTGTTTCATTGACACAAAAAACAGAGGAGGAAGCTATGTTTGTAGTACGTTTGTATTTCGTCAATGTGTTTATGAAAGGTAATAACAAAAGCACTGCATCCCACCTAAAATCTAACTTAAACTTTTCAATAGACGTTTAAGATTCATCTGAGTACTTGCGAGTACTCGAGTATTATGACCGAGTATCCGAGTATTAAATTTCAGATCTTTTGACATCCCTATTTTATTTTGAGCGGCAAGTTTTTCAGTGGGTCGGGCGGCAATGCCAAACAAATGAAATTTTATTTTAGGCCTCATATAAAAGAAATCCAGTATTTGTTTTCAAAATCTTCAAAAATAAAATCATTTTGTTTATAGACCACTAACATGACTAATACATTTTGGGTGATTAGTTATACTAAAAGTGGATAATTTTATTATTCCATAATTTGTAAGCCAAATTTAAGTATATGAATATCTCAGTTTTAGGGAAAAGAAGCAATAATAATAACCTATAAGTAATTGGATAAAATAGTTTTTGATATCAAAAATAATAATTTGTATTGATTCAAAATTAGACCTGGCAATATCCTGAATATGACACTTGTAGTCATTAAACAAAATGAAAACAAATAAACTGTCAAAAGACCCATACACCAATCCGTTGTCATGACAATGATAACAAAATTATAAGATAGTATCAAAATAGTCTTAAGCAATACATTAAATAAAGGCAACAGTAGTAGAAATTCATAAATCGATAGAGAAAAAAATAAATCCGGGTTACAAACTAAAACTCAGGGAAACGCATCGAATATAAGAGAACTACGAAACAACAGAAACACAACATTAAAATGTAACACACACAGGAAACGAACTATAATATAACAATGGCCATTTCCCTCGCTTGGTACAGGGCATTTCAAAATAAAAATAGTGGGCATGCCAAACCTCCCGCTTTAATGGCGATGTTAATTATAATATTAAACTGACAACATTACAAAACAGGACTACAATACAAAAAAATATTAACCTGTCACTGATATTTTCACACTTGTAGTGAATACAACTCTTTGTCACTTAATTAGGGGTTATTCATGGATTATATTGGCTTGTCAATCAATGTTGTAATTTTTAATAAAACAATAATAACACAATTAGTCAGTTAGATACATTCTTTTTATGCCCCACCTACGATAGTAGAGGGGCATTATGTTTTCTGGTCTGTGCGTCCGTTCGTCCGTCCGTTCGTTCGTCCGTTCGTCCGTCTGTCCCGCTTCAGGTTAAAGTTTTTGGTCGAGGTAGTTTTTGATGAAGTTGAAGTCCAATCGACTTCAAACTTGGTACACATGTTTCCTATGATATGATCTTTCTAATTTTAATGCCAAATTAGAGATTTTACCCCAATTTCACGGTCCACTGAACATAGAAAATGATAGTGCGAGTGGGGCATTCGTGTACTGAGGACACATTCTTGTTATATATTAAGTACATTATTATCTTTTTCTGATTTCTGGTTCTTGGCTATTCCTTTGGGATGATACAAAAACCATGTGACCATGAAAAGTCAATACACAAAACGGAAACAGTGGGAAATTCAACACAAATGTTAACAGAGAGCAAATAAAACAAAAAGACAGTATTGTAGTCATTTATTTTCCACAAAAGCTATTTATTTAGAGATTTATGTAGGTTTGGCTATCACAAACGTAGTTTTGGTCAGGAAATTCACATCTGACCACCTTTTTTGAGCTTATAAGTCGGTACCCCTCTCTGGATTCTGAATTTTACTCCCAAACTTCCAACTTATAAGCGGGTACCTACGGTAATTTATGTATTTCCTTATCTATACAATGTCAGTGTTAACACTAAAAACTATGAAATCTGTAAAATAACAATATACAGTTATAGGAGGATATGGATGTGGTATACAGAATAGAAAATCATGAATGATAGAAAAAAAACTTCAGGAATAGAGAGAATTGGGCAAAAAGATGATGAATAGAAAATAATGGGGTGCTAAAATATATAAAAAAAAACTTGAGAATAATTTGTCCCAAAAAAAAAACCAAATCCGACAACCCTCATTTAGCCATAAGGATGCATTAACAGATTTAAAATAAAAAAAACACGTAAAAAAAAATACAAAGACTAAATGCTGACAGATTGAAATTATTTCATATGCTTTTAAAAAAGTTAAAAGCCTTCTTAAAGGCTACAGAAAAAGTTATAAAAATAATCAGAATGTTGTTCATGAGTTATATTTTATAATTGAAATAATATGGTTAGCACCTGTAAAAACAAAATAACGCACCACTCAGCTGCTACTGGTCTTGTTTATTGTATGATATATGTTACAAAAGTTTTCTTTGTAATAATCAGATAAAGGCAATATAAAGATTTGTATTTCAGGGTGAGACTCCATACGATCTGGCAGCAACAGGAGAATTCGGGCCGAAAAAAGAAGTGATGGAATACTTACAGGTACACATACTTTTAATTACAAATGCTTACACTTAGAATAAACCAGGTACAAAACCAGGATACTCTAGGGGACATTGTGTATGTCTTGAAATAAAAATTTCAAATTCTAATGCAATATATTTGTTATTACGATTTTGATTGGCCAAATTCATATATTTGAGACGCTAAATTCAACTCTTTACAAAAGAGTAAGCTAAGCCACCATTTTGAATTCAGGAAATGATTGGTTTGTGATTTCGTCAATATTAAAAAAAATTAGTAGATGTCTTTTATTTCATTCAAGAGTGTTAAGGCGAAAACAAGCTTTGCAAAATTCTATTTGAGATTCTTACACCGCCAGTCTGTCTATAACCTCCTTTTCATGGTTAACTAGTCTCATCTCAGATCAGGTTTGGGGTAATTGTAATTGTAATCATTAGTCAGCTATTATTGATTTCAATTTTTTAAGTAATCATTGTAATCATTAATCAACCAAAAATTACAAGTAATTTAATTTAATCAATTACTTTTCAAAACATTTTTTAATCCTGATTTTTTTTACAGTATTACATTCTGATTAAATTGATGAAAAATTCTAAAAAGTGCCTTTATTTTCAATATGAAAAAATAAAATATTTCATGTCTTGGATAAACCTTTTGTTATTCATTTTAAATAAATAGGATGACTTTATTTAGTATGTGCATACATTTACCTTGTAAGGTCCCCATGCCTGTTAGACAGTTTTCATTTGGCCTCAATCTTATGTTCAGTTATCAGGGTTAAGTTTTAATGGTCAAGTCCATATATCAGATACAATAATCAAAAATTATACTATAATTGGTGTATGAAGTTACTGTAAGGTGTACATGTCCAACTGGCACGTGTCATCTGACCTTCACTTCATTTTTATGGTTCATTGGAGTAATTTGATTTTTATGCCCCACCTACGATAGTAGAGGGGCATTATGTTTTCTGGTCTGTGCGTCCGTTCTTCCGTCCTTTCGACCGTCCGTCTGTCCGTCCGTCTGTCCCGCTTCAGGTTAAAGTTTTTGGTCAAGGTAGTTTTTGATGAAGTTGAAGTCCAATCAACTTCAAACTTAGTACACATATTCCCTATGATATGATCTTTCTAATTTTAATGCCAAATTAGAGTTTTTATCCCAATGTCACGGTCCACTGAACATAGAAAATGAAAGTGCGAGTGGGGCATTCGTGTACTAAGGACACATTCTTGTTTGTGTTGTTCTTTTTTTCTAATATTATATGCAAAAGGTCAACTATATTTGGTGTATGGAAGTAAATTATGATGTACATGTCAGTCTTGCAAGTGTATTTGACCTTGACCTCATTTTCATGGCTCATTGCTCATTGTAAAGTTTTTGTGTTTTGGTCTATTTCTCTTGAACTATAATTAATAGGTCAACTATATTTTGGTGTATTGAATGATTGTAAGTTGTATATGTATGTCTTGTAGGTATCACCTGACCTTGACCCCATGTTCATGGTTGATTGGTCAATATTAAGTTTTCATGGTTAAGTTTCTTTCTTGGATTCTATAGGCAATAGGTCAACTATATTTGGTGTATCGAATGATTATAAGTTGTATATGTCTGTTTTGTAGGTATCACCTGACCTTGACCTCATGTTCATGGTTGATTGGTCAATATTAAGTTTTCATGGTTAAGTTTCTTTCTTGGATTCTATAGGCAATAGGACAACTATATTTGGTGTATCGAATGATTGTAAGTTGTATATGTCTGTTTTGTAGGTATCACCTGACCTTGACCTCATGTTCATGGTTGATTGGTCAAATTAAGTTTTCATGGTTAAGTTTCTTTCTTGGATTCTATAGGCAATAGGACAACTATATTTGGTGGATCGAATGATTGTAAGTTGTATATGTCTGTTTTGTAGGTATCACCTGACCTTGACCTCATGTTCATGGTTGATTGGTCAAATTAAGTTTTCATGGTTAAGTTTCTTTCTTGGATTCTATAGGCAATAGGACAACTATATTTGGTGTATCGAATGATTATAAGTTGTATATGTCTGTTTTGTAGGTATCACCTGACCTTGACCTCATGTTCATGGTTGATTGGTCAAATTAAGTTTTCATGGTTAAGTTTCTTTCTTGGATTCTATAGGCAATAGGACAACTATATTTGGTGTATCGAATGATTGTAAGTTGTATATGTCTGTTTTGTAAGTATCACCTGACCTTATACTTGACATGTATATAAACCAACACCAAAGGGTGTGTCATAATTTATGTGCAACTTTCTAGGTCAAAGGTCAAGGTCAAAAACTTTGGTTTCAGTTGACAACTTCATGTCCTATGGTAAAGATCGTGTCCGCTCTATATCTTGAGAACCGTTATCATTTCAAAGTTTATACTTGACATGTTTATAAACCAACACCAAAGGGTGTGTCATAATTTATTTACAACTTCCTAGGTCAAAGGTCAAGGTCAAAAACTTTGATTTCAGTTGACAAACCCATGTCCTATGGTAAAGATACAATTTTTTAATGCACATTATTCACAAGCGGGGCCCACAGAGATGGCTCCCATCTCAATGATATCTAGTTGTGTTTATCTGTCTGTGTGTCGGTTCGTCCGTACGTCTGTCCGTCTGTTCGTCAATTTGTTTCCCTCTTCAGGTTAAGGTTTTTGGTCAAGTTAGTTTTTGATGAAGTTGAAGTCCAATCAACTTGAAACTTAGAACACGTTCCCTATGATATGATCTTTCTAATTTTAATGCCAATTAAGAGTTTTGACTCCAATTTCATGGTCCATTAAACATAGAAAATGATAGTGCGAGTGTGGCATCCGTGTACTATTGACACATTCTTGTTGCCTTTTATCTTGAAAACTATTTTAGATAGATAGAAAATGTTATTTGAAAAAAAAAATCAGGCATGCAAGATCAACAAAAATGTCAATACTAACAAAACAATTGGATAACTCCTTAAGCAGTAACAGCCTTAAACAATGATTTTTGACCAATTTTCTTTGTCATCTAACAATTTTTCAAAGATCATCTCCTCTGAAATGAATGTCTCTCCAGGGTTATACCAGAAATACTACGTTGAAGGACAATTTTTTTATATGATGGAACATAGGTACTTGATTTACTCAATTTTACATATATGCAAAAAATGGAGGTTATCCAAAAGTGGACGGATACATTTTATCAAGACAAATGATAATTGTGAGATCACTGCGGAATATTGGAATATTCTACAGTTGGAACAATTTTCCATTGAAAGGTGCATTCAAAATGCATTTGCAAATCAACATGAAGCAAGTTTATGTCTACAAGGGGATGTTTTAAATTCAAAAACCACCTTTACACTTTAAACTATATATCTCTATTAATGTCTCTGGGCTACCCTTTTTCCTGAAAAATATGAAAATTTGTTCGATATAAATATTATATAATGTGAAACATTTGTTTTATAAAGTATATTTTTTTGGGGAAAGGGGGGGGGGGGGGGTTGATATTTTATAATTTTTATAGTGCAACAAGTGACATGAGTAAAGATATATTCACAGTGCATATTCCTAATTTTTTAGACTGTCATGTCAGAGAAATCTTCAGGCGTGACTGCTGGACTAGGAATAGAAGGTATTTTTCTTTAACTTTATTTCATTATTAGTTTATTATTACTCTAGGAATTGCAGAATAACAACATTTTTTTTTGTAAGAAGTCATTCAATTAACTGCAATGTATTGATGAGATTTATCACTATAAGATAGATAATAACAAACTATGGAGCTATATAGTGTTATCAGCTTTCCAATATATGAAATACACCACATAGTAAGTACCATCCCATATATGGTCTTCTGTAGGAAGTTATAGTACATGTTTATCAGTACTTGCAGGCAATATTCTACCTTGCTAGAATTATTTCTCCAAGAAAAGGGGAAGCCATTATAGACTACAGTCTGACATAATATTGTTAGAAACCAATAATGTGCGTTTGTTTCATCTGTGACAAAAGTCCTAGGGCTATAATGTGGGATGTAGGAATTACAATCGATTCATGTCATGAATCACTGATCAAGGTACATTTTCCGTTGTTTAGTCAGTATCTCAGCTGTTATACACAGTAGATAAACTATATTTGATTGATATAGTTGTTGAAACGTGAACATGTCTGTCTGGCAGTTTTAACCTGACCTTGAACTGTTTTTTATGTTGAATTGGTCAATGTTGAGTTTTTGTGTTTAGATATAAAAAGATGTGGTATGAGTGCCAATGAGACAACTCCCTATCCAAGTCACAATTTGTAAAAGTAAACCGTTATAGGTCAATGTTTAGTTTTCATAGTAAGTGTTTGTTTCCCAGGTACTTTAATAAAGCATTAAGTCATCTTGGTATTTAAAATGACTGCACGGCGTACATGTCTGTATGGCAGAGTTGGTGTAACCTTTTTATGTCGGGGAGTTTTGTGGCCAACTAGATGTTGTGGGTTTTTCTCATCATTAAAGGCCTTGCTATTACCTATTATTTCGTATGTCAAAGTATTTGAAACCTGGTGGATAGTTGTATCATCATGATCATTGAAAATCATACATCACCTTAATTTTATTTTTACCTCAATTTCATAGTTCATTGGCATGATTGGTCAAAGTTAGTTTTTTGGTTATGTCTATTTCGCAGATACGATAAGCAAAATGTGAACTATATTTAGTTAATGGAATAAAAATAGGATGTTAATATATACAAAACAAACTCATCATAGATAACAGGACTAAATTTTGTATACAAAAGACTCATCAGTGACGCTCTCATCCAAAAAAGTTAAAAAAGCCTAAAAAAGGTACGAAGTTGACGAGCATTTAGGACCAAAATTTCTAAAAGTTTTGCCAAATACAGCTAAGGTAATCTATGCCTGAGGTAGAAAAGCCTTAGTGTTTCTAGAATTCAAATTTTTGTAAACAGTTAATTTATGAATACAACCATATCAATGATAATTCATGTCAGCACAAAAAAGTGCTAACTACTGGGCTAGTGATACCCTCGGGGAAATAAATCTCCACCAGCAGTGGCATCGACCCAGTGGTGCCCCTGAATTGGTAATTTTAAGAACATTTTGCTGTTTTTGGTTATTATCTTTATTATAATGATCAGTTGACCCCTTAAGGAGTAATTGCCCTTTATAGTCATTTTTTTACCAATTATTCGTAAATTTTTGTAATCTTTTACAAAAACCTTCACCTGAAAGACTACTGGAACAAATTTAACCAAAATTAGTCAGAATCGTTTTTAGGGTATCTA
This sequence comes from Mytilus edulis, assembly GCF_963676685.1. Taxonomy (NCBI): domain Eukaryota; kingdom Metazoa; phylum Mollusca; class Bivalvia; order Mytilida; family Mytilidae; genus Mytilus; species Mytilus edulis. The sequence continues at coordinate 61,354,253 of NC_092355.1, read as the reverse complement.
GTTTAAGAAATAAGTGCGGTGACCCAGCCAACCAACCAAGATGGCCGACATGGCTAAAAATAGAACATAGGGGAAACTGTTGGCTTATAAATTTGAAACAAAAGAATTTAGAGTTTATCACGGTGTTAAATTGTTTTTCTAATATGACGTTCTTCTTTAGCTTTGGGTACAAAGCCATGTTCTAATTCGAATAGAACATGGACTGCACGTGATTGACGTCACAATTGAAATTGCAACGTCAGATGAATTTTGAACAAGGCCAGAGATCAAAATGGACATTTTTGTTGGTGTTGCTCGCTAAGAAATTAAATAAAAACATTCTAAAAGTAAGTTTAAATGTTTCTGTTCTATTTTTATTGATAAATTGTTGATTTTTCTATAACGTTTTTGTTCATCAAATCAAAATGGCGACATTTTGAGCGTCTACTATAGGTCCGCTTCGAAGTACAAAAGTTCAAAATATTCCTATTAGAATCGAAATAATTCTATCATGCCATGCTCTATGCTCATTTTAACATGGGTAGGCATTATATTTGTAAACATTTAATACCTCGCTAACGCTCGGTATTAAGATATTAACAAATATGATGCCTACCCATGTTAAAATGAGCATAGAGCATGGCATGAAAGAATTATTTCTTAAATCAAGTCAATCTATACAAATGCTATATCTGCTGTTAAATTTTCAGATGAATTAGACAATTGGTTGTTGGGTTGCTGCCCCCAATTGATATTTTTTAAAGAAAATTTTGCCAATTTTGGTTATTATCTTAAAGGGAAATTCCGCGATTTTTTACTTATCATCTAATTATGTTCATCTTAACATAAAAAACACATTTGCAAAGTTTTAAATTTATATTCCTTCTAATAACGGAGAAAATCAAGTATTTGTAACTTTTTTGGTTGAATTCTCGAGTGGGTCGTGACGTATTAGCCCGATTTATTGAATTCTGGGAAAAAATAAAATCTGTTTAACTCTTATAGCTTATCGACAATATACGTAATTAAAAGCGCACAGCTGACGAATGGTCGAAGTTATGAACCATAATATAAGAATGAACGAAAATGAATATGCATATACCGTTTTGTATTGATTGAATTAAACTCCTATAAAATTATCTCTAGTAAATGTTTTTGAATAAATTTAATTAATTATTGTTGAGATTTTTTTCATAAAATATTTATTGAACATTTTTACTGATATTGAACTGAAAATATTTCAGTTCTATTTACCGTTATTGTTTTGATAATCATTTCAATGCAACTAATGTGTGAGCAGAGTGTGTATATTATTTTGTAAAGGTCACTGTATATTTCTCGGCTTGAGGTCAATTCGTTTACCTTGTAGCTATTTAGCCGCAGGTGTGAGTTCAAGCGTACACAGGTATAAATGTTGTTATTTGGAAAGGATAAACAGAAAGGATTAGAAAGAGTATGCTGTCACGATGTTAATACACTAAGATTTAATACACGATGAGAATAAAGATACAATAATTAAATTGTGTAAATTAATTGAAAATAAAATTCAGATTCGTAATTCCGAAAGTGTATAAAAATAAAAGGAAACAATTTTTGATTACTTTCTTAGCGGCAATTGGCGTAAAGATTCAAATATGAAGCAAAAAATAGTAGTTTTAATCTTTTATAAATAACTAAATGCAATATTACCCAATTTGATATACCATTGTACATCTGTTTGATATCATTGACTTTACCGGAATTTCTTAACTTGTATTCAAATCTGGCTGTGTTTAAATGTTAATAAAACTATTGCAATTTTAAAGTTTTTAATTGACAAAAAAATACAACATACAACATGCATGATGTTTTTTTAGTTTCTTTTTAACATTTTATTCTTACATAATTAAATTCATTTGACAATCATTTACACGAACTTTTTGTGAAAAGAATATCAATAATCTAAGCTAAGGCATTATTTCTTTTGAGGATTTTTGAGGATTTTTTTTAAAATTCTATGATAATATTTGTGCAATGTTGAACATGATAGCCGTCATTAATCCAAATAAGTTATACAGTAGTTGTAATAAAAGTTATATTTTAGTCATGCATAACTGATATTGACGAATTTATAATAGTTCGTCCATACATCGTTGTTCTTGAAACAATCATTATTAGTATACATGTAAGTTTCCTGACGTATAAGAGCCATTGAGGATGAGCTCCAGAGAAATCAGACTAGTGGCGTTTCGTTCGTTTGTTTGTTGGGAAAGGAGAGGAAATACAACCGCTTGTACAGATGAACGACAGAATTACCATACAAGCATTTATAGTCAACACAATCAGAAAGAGTTCCCATCGTTAGACGGGGAATATGAAGGCTTCCAAGAATGAACAAGTGACATGTCTAACTCTGAACAGTTAGAAAACAGACTATCGACATCGACCGCTTGTTCTTAATATTTGAAACTGTATGCATATATATACGTATACGTTTATGATATATATAGTGATGAGTTCTTGCGTCTGACAAAAACTAAATTCCTTCATGGTTATATCTTGCCATACGTTTATATTGGTTTGTAAGGTGATTACTCACAATCGTTATTTGAAAATCCTGTTTGTGAGATGTAGAATCATTTCAATACAGAAATTTCGTCTATATATTTCACAAGTGTATAACACGGAGAAGCTCTGAAGGTCCATTACTCCCATTTTGTTTGGGTGTGAACCATCGATGTTTACAGCAATATCACAGAATAAGATGATGACGGTAGAAAGAACTATGGGCGTCATGTGGCAAATATTACATGCATATCGGACAATGAGTTGTCAATCTGTATGAAAAGATTTCCAATACAACCATATTATTGAGAAGGAATGTTTACATGCTATACTCTCGTACTAGTATTACAGGGTTCTTGTGGCGTTCACCTTAGACACACATCTTTTTAACGATGTTTAAAAAAAAGACAGAACCAATTTAATGTCATATTTCCCTATTTTTTTAAATATAACTAAAAGTCTTTTATCTGACAAGAATACCCCTATTTAGCGAACAAGTAATTTATTCTTTTTTCTGTTATTGAATACCAAGAAAGAAAATAAATCCCGAAATTAATTTGAAACTTTGATACTCAAAAGTTTCCCAGCAAAATATTCACATTCCCTGGGGATAATTAGTGTTCGTCCAGTGGCATATATAACAATTGTGATGACGAATTTCTTCCTTTGTTCGAGAACAATCTTATTGATATAAATCTGTGATTTTACTAGGTCCACAGCTTCAATGAACCAAAGCAAAAGTTATACATCGACCTGTATTTAAATCAAATTGGTTCTCTTCTTCTTCTGGTATACAATAGTCTATCGACATTCGATGATTACATACTGTTGGCATACGTGGACTAGTCTATTTACAACACTTTTACCCCTGTTTATTCAAAATATATGTTTTTTTCTTATGTTCAATGTATACATGTATATATTTTAAATTGCGCTATAGTTCCGTAACTTTCTATCCAGTCGTATAAACGAATCGTCGGCAAGTGCGTACATTTTTTAAAATCAATATTTCTGGTCTGTTCCAATCTTTCCTTCACTATTGACAATGACTATATATTACATTTTCCCAAATTCACCCTTGGAAAAAATATTTAAATAGATTTTAATTTCATCAAATCTTATTTTTTGGGTATTATTTATATGTTTATGAATTATATTCTTTACACCAGAAATGTTATTTATAAACAAGCGTATGAGTTTAGTAATGACAAGTAAGACAGAGTTGTATATTATTCATCTGATAGTTCAAAATGGAAAGTTATAAGTTATAAGTTATCAGCCGTGTACACTGATCAATACCTGCAGAAGTGAAACGATGCATGAACTTGCAAGCCCGACAGGAAATCGCTTGAATACCTGGACGTGTCACCTCACACCCCTCACAATACCTTTGGAAGTAATACCTTTAGCCATGCTGGTGATCAGATGAGGGAAGATCAAAATATATTTGTTTATTACTTTAAAGAATTATGAACAAATTAGATTTTCGAAAACAATTTTCACGGAACACTTATTTATGATTTCAACTTTGACTTTTCACCTAATTCCAATATCAACAGTTTAAAAACAACAGACCATGGTAATTTAAAAAAAGTAAGAATATTTTTCGTATCAAGTTAGTTAGTCGGATAAAACAACCGTACGATTGACAAGATATCGACACGCAATTACGACTACATCGGTTACTGTAGTTTTGTTTCTTTGTGGTTTATAGACATATCGTTTTTATTAATCGGGAAAGAAGACAAAATGGCGGGTCGCAGAGAATTGATACTCTAAATTCAAAATCGATGGTGATCGCTTATCTAGCGGAATAAAACTTTAATATCTATGAATTTGAGCATTTTTATACAGAATGAACATAATATCAATTTTTGATTTTTTTGCGAAGTTTCCCTTTAAATACTGTATAATCATAGATAGGTATAAACTGTAAACAGCAATAATGTTTAGCAATAAGTCAATGTGACCAAATGGTCAGTTGTCCCCTTAAGGAGTTATTGCCCTATATAATTTGGTAAATTTTCGTAAATTTGTACAAAATATTATCCTTCTTAACTATAGGGCCAAGTTTATTAATGATATAGAAAATTGTAAGCAATGTTCAGTAAAGTAAGATCTACAAACATATCACCATCACCAAAAGACAATTTTGTCATAAATCCATCTGTGTCCTTTGTTTAATATGCATATAGACCAAGGTGAGCGACACAGGCTCTTAAGAGCCTCCAGTTTAGTTGACATTAGGCATTTTTTGTTATTGAATATTTTTGTTATATAATCATTGTATATAAATATTGAATATATATTTTTATTAAAGTATGCATAATTTTATCATGTTATCACTTTGCACTTTGACTGGTTTTTGAATGAATGGCAAAAAATGAAGAGTAACACTTACAATCAAGCCACAGTAAAGAGCTTAACATCTAAAACTGCTCAACAAATTTGATACAAACTTCGAATGAAAAAATACTTAGTTTGCCAGAAAATAGATTGTTGTTCAATTTTTTGTTGATCATCTAGCAAGCATGCCTGCTGAAGCTAAATTAAAACTGGAGTTAAATCAAATAGTTATCCAATATGTTTAAAACTGCAGTATGGTTGAAAAGTTTGTCAAAATTGTCAAAAAATTCCCCTTTGAAATTATTTCCCTTTAATAATCAACAGTTTAACTTACATACAGAAATTTTTTTTTAAATGGAATAATACTATTTAGCCACTGTCTATTTCTATAATGTAGGCACAGATTTTTTGGACATCATCAGCAATACATTAATAATTAGAAAATTTGTATTTATACAGATTCCATCCGATCTACCATGTTGAACAAGTTGCTTGGCAGTGGAAGCTACGAATCATTTGACATGCGCTGTATGGTAACCGGCCAGTTTTCGGTAGGGAAATCAAGTCTAGTTAAGCTTTTAGTAGGGGATAATGTTCCAGAAGGGCGCCATGCAACTGATGGGATTACCCTCATTGAAGGTCGCTGTGGACTTGATATAGAGACAAGAAATTGGATCATGATTGATCCAGGTAGGAATACACATTTACATATACATGGATTTAACATTGTATTCACTTAAAGTATGCATAAGGTATTGTTTTACAGGTAATTGAGGTAGACAAGTTATATTTTGTGAAGAAATGGCCGTGGTCAGAAGTTTCAGTTGTATGCAGCCAGTCTACCTTAAGTTATCTCCATCATCTCTGTATGTTCCTGTTCCAAGTCTGAAATTCAGTGATTGCTGTTGGTTTCTTTATGTTATTTCTGTTCAGCATTAATGTTTTGTCATTAGTTTAGCTGTTGGTTTATTGTGCCCCATCTAGGGGCATTATATTTTTTGGTCTGTGCGTCCATTCGTTCGTCTATACATCGTCAGGTTAAATTTTTGGGTCAAGGTAGTTTTTGATAAATTAAATTATCTTTGCATTATGATTTACTAAGCATATATATGTATGTAACACTCCCAAATGTGTCCATCCCCGAAATTTAAACGTGTCTGATAATTGTTTTTCGCCAAAACGTGTCCACTATAAAATGCTAGAACGTTACATGTTTTTTAGCGCTAATACATGTTTGTCGTTTATGAAGTGAATACATCACACTTCCATGAGGAAGTTTTATCAAGCACCAATTTCATATTTCAATTGTTGATATTCACCCCACATTTACCAAGTCAGGGCTTTCCATTGAAATGGAAGTAGAAGGCTGAATTAAAATTATAGGCGGCTATAACATGCGTTCGGCGAAGCCGGACGCTCACCAAGCTGTAAGCTTGGTGCCTTACGGCAGGGGGTCTGGGGGCCGCTCAAGGCCCCCTTAAGCTCTGGCATAAATAGAACAAAATCCTGCATTCTCACAATCTCCTGGCACCTAATTTAATCTTTCAAATGACCATTTTTTTATGTATGAAATTAAAGAAAGAAGAAAAAAAAAATCAAAGAAATTTCATTTTTTTTTATGTCTGTTTTTTATTTTCATTACCTTGTATGCTTAAAATTCATTTACTTTTAAAGGAGTTTTATTTAAATAATCATCCGGTTTGTTAGAAATCTTGATCGATTTATTTTGCATAACTACGTGCATTTGTAAACAAATGACCCCCCTTTTCTCTCTAAAGACTGTTACGCATATTTAAATCATACAATTATTTCTCAAGCATTGACAGAAAATTGATATATTTTCTGATTTTCTCTTTTTTTTGTAAACTGTTCAATAAGTCGGATACATAAATCATTTGGAAATGTTATTTATTTGAGGTCGAGTCGACAATATTCTACTTTCGTTTTTGACCTTGATTCTCTGAACACCACGTGGGCTTTGAAAAATGAACTTCAAAAGATACTGTTTTCCAGATTCTGAACAATATGATCTACTACACTTTCTTTAATTTGACTAATATTATTCCATAACACAAGATTGTCATCCTATATCTGATTGTCTTCACGTTTTAAAAGCCAAAAAAAGCCAACGAGTTAATGACCATTGGAACATCTCTATTGTTATCGTTCAATGACCACCGGAACGTCTCTCTTGTTATCTTTGAAAAGAAACGATGCATTCTGACTTTAAATAGACAACAAATCAGTGACCTGAATTCATGTGAACTATATTTAGCCCAAGGTAAACATTGACTTTTCATCCTTGTTTATCGTGACCGCGACTTTGCGACAACATACGTCTCTCGGCTGCCTGTAAACATTTGAAAAAGATATTTTTTTCTTTTTGAATTTATATTTTTGGCAGTGAAGTAGCCGGCACTTGAAGTCACCGTAAGCGGTGGATTTCCGCCGGCTACTGGCTTCAATGGAAAGCCCTGCCAAGTTTTAGAATAGTTTAATTGTTTTACAAGAAATTTCTTGGTGTTTCTAAACGTAAGGTTATACAGACAGAAGAAGTAATCGTATCTACAAAATTATTTTTAATTTACTTGTGTTTTACTTTGATAATACTAATGTCGTATTTTTTTTTTTCAAAGCTGATGTTATTCTGAAATTGTTTAGCATTTCACAGCGGTCTAATATTTTACTATAATTATTCATCCCATTTTTTATTGTTGAGCCTGCAACTTTTGTTGCAGAAAGCTCGACTTAGGGATAGTGATCCGGCGGCGGCGGCGGTGTTAGCTAACTTCTTAAAAGCTTTATATTTTAGAAGGTGGAAGACCTGGATGCTTCATACTTTGTATATAGATGCCTCATGTTACGAAGTTTCCGTCAGTCACATGTCCAATGTCCTTGACCTCATTTTCATGGTTCAGTGACCACTTGAAAAAAAAGTTCAGATTTTTTGTAATGTTGAATTCTCTCTTATTATAAGTAATAGGATAACTATATTTGTGATGTGCGTACCTTGAAAGGTCCTCACGTCTGTCAGACAGTTTTCACTTGACCTCGACCTCATTTCATGGATCAGTGAACAAGGTTAAGTTTTGGTGGTCAAGTCCATATCTCAGATACTACAAGCAATAGGGCTAGTATATTCGGTGTATGGAAGGACTGTAAGGTGTACATGTCCAACTGGCAGGTGTCATCTGACCTTGACCTCATTTTCATGGTTCAGTGGTTATAGTTAAATTTTTGTGTTTTGGTCTCTTTTTCTCATACTATATGCAATAGGTCTACTATATTTGTTTTATGGAATGATTGTAAGGTGTACCTATCTAGCGGGCAGATGTCATGTGACCTTGACCTCATTTTCATGGTTCAGTGGTCAAAGTTAAGTTTTTGAGTTTTGGTCTTTTTATCTAATACTATATGCCATAGGTCATCTATATTTGATGTATGGAAATATTTTATGATCTTTATGTCAGTTGCGCAGGTTTTATTTGACCGTGACCTCATTTTCACGGTTCATTGCACAGTGTTAAGTTTTTGTGTTTTGGTCTATTTTTCTTAAACTAAAAGTAATGGGTCAACTATATATGTTGTATAGAAGCATTGTTAGCTGTACATGTCTGCCTGGCATGGTTCATCTGACCTTGACCTCATTTTCAAGGTTCATTGGTCTTTGTTTAGTTATCTTGGTTAATGTTAAGTTTATGTGACAGTTGTAATAAAGCTTAGCTTTATACTTAGGACTATCAACATAATATCAATGATTAGTATAGAAGGCGAGACATTTCAGCGTGTGCACTCTTGTTAACTTTGTATTTACATTATATCATAGATCAAATTTATTCGTTCAGTGTATGTTCATTTGGTCAATAGGTCTTTTGATTCAGTTAAGTCATTCAAATTGATATTTTATAGTGTGTCGTTCTATGTTGTGATCGGTTACACTATTGTTTCAGATAAAGGTGAAGGTATGGTACCATTAAAACGTTTAAACTTGCTGCAATTCTTTGCACCTGTCCTAAGTCAGCAATTTGATGTTCAGTAGTTGTCCTTTGTTTATGTGGTTCATATAAAGGTTTCTCATTTCTAATTTTTTTTAACATAATTTAGACTGTTAGTTTTATCGTTTGAATGGTTTTACACTAGTATTTTTTGGGGCCCTTTATTGCTTGTGGTCGTTGTGAGCCAAGGCTCCGTGTTGAAGACCGTAAATTGACATATAATGGTTTACTTTTATAAATTGTGATTTGGATGGAGTTAGTTGTCTCATAAGCACTCCTACCATGCTTCCTATATATCTATTGTCCTCAATGAGGTCAAAAACGTTTACGGCAATTGCATCAGGGAACATACAAATAATGTTAGTACAGCTGAATTAGTCGTTTACTGAGTGAATAATTTTGTACTATTAAACTCAGATGATCCCTTTTTTTTTTATATCATTCCTGTCTGCGACTATTGCACAGCGGGCTTTCAATTATAGAATTGAAATCCCCTTTTTCAATAGTTCTGAGACAAACTGGTCTACAGGCTTTTATTTAAATTTTAGGTTTCGACTATCATCTTTGGGGTATCTCATTTAAAAAAATGTGTCCGGTGACCCGGCCATCCAACCAAAATGGCTGCCACGGCTAAAAATAGAACATAGGGGTAAAATGCAGTTTTTGGCTTATAACTCAAAAACCGAAGCATTTAGAGAAAATCTGACAGGGTTGAATCGTCTATCAGGTCAAGCAAGATCTATCCGCCCTGATATTTTCACATGGATCGGACAACCTGTTGTTAGGTTACTGCCCTGAATTGTTAATTTTAAGGAAATTTTGCTGTTTTTTGTTATTAACTTGAATATTCAGTGTTCTAGGATTCCCATTACCCGTTACCCGAGGTAAGTGGATTAGGACAACGGGTAAGTCATTTTTTAGCCTTTGTCACCCGGTGGTAAGTCAATTTTCAAGTTCGGGGAAGCCGAAAAACTCTTGAAATTTCCCGGTCCTCTTCAATTTTCCCATATCTGCTTTTTATTTTTATTAAATCACGAGAAAAAACTTTGATAAAAGATCGAAGATTTTGTCGATGTCTATCGGCGCTTTTATTCAAGCACTCGTTTACTAGGTGTAATCAAGCGCAAAAGAGACCACATTCTTCTCCTATCATTCTAAAAGTCGGTCACGGTGTCGGTAAAATCGGAAAATCCGGATTGATAACTGGTGCTTAAATCGGGACATAAACGATTTTTTTTTCTTGTCATCGGAGGAAAATAAACTTACAGTTGCATTTATTATAGCTCTTAATAAATGACATAGTAATAACTATAACATATTTGTCAAATTTAGTAAGAAATCTTTTTTTTTAAATTTTGTATAAAATTCAATCGTATCCGAATCCAGCTTTGTTCAGACAAACTTCACAACATATAATTTAAAGCATGTCATAAAAGTTTTTTGAGCGGCCCCCAGACCCCCGGCCATAAGGGCGACGAGCTTTAGCTCGCCGCAGCGGACGGCGCTTTGCGCTGTCTGCATTGGTTGGCGGATTTAACTTTTAGATGTGGGTAAGTAATTTTTTTATTGATCTTACCCGTGGTAAGTCAAGGTGCCAAAAAAATCCTAGAACACTGATATTATTATAGATAGAGATAAACTGTAAACAGCAATAATGTTCAGCAAAACAAGAGCTACAAATAAGTTTTCATGACCAAAATAGTCAGTTGACCCTTAAGGAGTTATTGCCCTTTATAGTTAATTTTTAGCATTTTTCATAAATTTTTGTAAATTTTCAGAAAATATTTTCAACTGTAATTACTGTGCCAAGTTCATTATAGATAGAGATAATTGTAGCAACAAGAATGTTCAGTAAAGTAAGATCTACAAACACATCACCATCACCAAAACACAATTATGTCAGGAATTTATCTGTGTCCATTGTTTGATATGCACCTAGACCAAGGTGAGCGTGAGCGACACAGGCTCTTGAGAGCCTCTAGTTTTATATTATTCCTGTCTGCGACTATTGCACAGCAGTCTTTCAATTATAGAATTGGAATCCCCTTTTTCAACAGTTCTGAGACAAACTGGTCTACAGGCTTTTATTTAAATTTTAGGTTTCGAACATCGCTAAAGACACACAAACAAGATACATAAACATCCATATTTCATGCATTATTTGAATGACATCACATTAACAATAAATACCATAGATAGGTTCTATAATTATACCAGGAATTTTTGATTGGGCCTGAATTTTTACGGTTATTCAAGCATGTCAAGATTAATACTAGTTAGGATATCAATCTAAAATAGGAGAAGGCCTGGTAATGGCTAATTTCGGCCTAAAATTTACAGTACATCAGACATGTCAGATGAAAGATTTTTGACATTTTTTATTCACTCAATTGGTTATTGTAATAGGTTTTGACTGACTTGGTCATTAAAAACTCTCAAACTCAAGCATTTGTCCAGCTTAAATATGAAAAAAAATTCTATCAAATATACCATTTAAAGTCACTTTTCAGATGATTTTTTGTCTAAATGGAAGTAGCCGTATTCGTGTTCACTCTCAACATTTATATATAATATGTATCATTATTGTCATTAAATACAACATATATTTAAATATTAAGAATGAACACAAGTGTGGCCACTTCCATTTTAGACAAAAAACGTCTTAAAATTAGCATAAATGTGAAGATATAACAGTTTTTGCATGAAAAAATGATGCTAGTACCTGATGCATGTACATTGTATTATCAATAACAGCCCATATTCATGTAACAAAAACTTGTTTCTTTCAAATAAATAAGTAAAAGTTAATAAACAACTTTGTAAAAGCACTATATTTTGGGGCCAAAAAACGGTCTTACCGGGCCTTCTCCTTTAGTAGCGAGTACAGACTGATTGTTTACGATTTCAGTGAGACACTGCTTTAATATCCGTTATGTAGTAGAGGCCATTTTAAATACCTGGTTGAATGGACGACCCATTTAAACCCATGTTATACTGCTGGTTTAAAAAAGACTTAAAGTTTTTATGCCCCACCTACGATAGTAGAAGGGCATTATGTTTTCTGGTCTGTGCGTCCGTTCGTCCGTCCGTTCGTTCGTCTGTTCGTTCGTCCGTCCGTCTGTTTGTTCGTCCGTCTGTCCCGCTTCAGGTTAAAGTTTTTGGTCAAGGTAGTTTTTGATGAAGTTGAAGTCCAATCAACTTGAAACTTAGTACACATGTTCCTTATGATATGATCTTTCTAATTTTAAAGCCAAATTAAATTTTTGACCCCAATTTCACGGTCCACTGAACATAGAAAATGAAAGTGCATGTTTCAGGTTAAAGTTTTTGGTCAAGGTAGTTTTTGATGAAGTTGAAGTCCAATTAACTTGAAACTTAGTACACATGTTCCTTATGATATGATCTTTCTAATTTTATAGCCAAATTAAACTTTTGACCCCAATTTCACGGTCCACTGAACATAGAAAATGAAAGTGCATGTTTCAGGTTAAAGTTTTTGGTCAAGGTAGTTTTTGATGAAGTTGAAGTCAAATCAACTTGAAACTTAGTACACATGTTCCCTATGATATTATCTTTCTAATTTTAATGCCTGATTATATTTTTTATCCAATTTCGTGGTCCATTGAACATGGAAAATGATAGTGCGAGTGGGGCATCCGTGTACTTTGGACACATTCTTGTTTATTTCTATTTTTTAATAAAATAGTAAAATGAGTATACGTTAATGAGACAGCAATAAGCAAATAACAGAAGTATTTATAATATGGACACGAATAATCTTTCAGTAAAGAAAAAACATTAAGCTTGATATAGACATGTTTGGGGCATTGGGTATGTTTGGGTGTTAATTAAAAAATGGACATATTTGGGTGTTCATACAAATGACACACCTTTGCACCCTTTTTACGTTAAGAAATGTTTCACAGTTCAGTGACGTCATGTGGACACATTTGGGAGGATGGACATATTGGGGTGTTCATACAAATGACACACCTTTGCACCCTTTTTACGTTAAGAAATGTTTTACAGTTCAGTGACGTCATGTGGACACATTTGGGAGGATGGACATGTTTCTAAGTGTTACATACAATGACATATATGTTATTGTGGTGTGGGTAGTTAAGTTATATTTTGTAAAAAAAATGGACGTGGTCTGAAGTTTCAGTTATATGCCAGTCAACGTTTACCCCAAAAATAATGGTATGTGCCAGTTCCAAGTCTGCAGTGATTGTTGTTATATCTGTTTATCATTATTTTTTTGTCATTAATTAGCATACTGCCAACTACAATTTGCGATGGATTTCCCCCATTGAGCTTCCAAAGGGAAATTTTGAAAGAGCATTTTTTTCCACAGTTGATAACATTTAATTAACTTTACCATTGGTATATAGGACTGTTGAAGTATGAAGAAGCAAATAAACAACATTAAAATTAATTTGAAGGTTCCTTTAAAGATTTTCTAGAACTATGAGAGCCATCTTTCACATACAAATGTTTTTGAAATGTATGAATTAGGCCGTTGTTTTTTTTCTGTAAATTGTTTCACTTTTCTTTGTGTTTTTTTGTGTTTTTGTGTCAATTATTTAACTTTTTGTTTTTTCATGACCTTTTATCATGTGTATAGCTGACAAAATGAAAGATATGTATGGGGTTTACTTAATGTTGAAGACTGCAATGATATACAATTCATTAAAACCTGGTCAATTGAACATGATGAAGAATTGTACTATTTGCAACTATACCACATCTTAATTTTCACAAAATAAGAAGAAATTAACTTTTTTCCCTGCTTCAATGATCAACTTTATTTTATGCTAAAGTAAGTTTTTTAGTTACTTTGAGTGATTATGTCACTGTAAAGTCTTTACCAAAGTTTATCTATTTGTATGTAATAAATAACATCAATTTTTTTTTCATACAGCAACTTATAATGCCTTGGATGTTGTGTACAATAAGGTATTAATGACCTCCATAGAAGAAGATGAAAGTAAACAAGCAAAAATACCAGAAAATCAGGAACCAGATGCAAAACCTGTTGATAGTCAACATGCAGAAGATAATCCTTCTCAGAAGTCACAAGCTACCAAGTCAACATCTTGGCCTGTGAACGACTCGAGTGAACCCTCTACACAGCCACAAACAGCCCAATCTTTATCACCACAAACGTCTTCTAGTGAGTCTAAAAAACAGCAAATGAAAAAGAAAATGACAACTAAAATGACCAAAAAAGAAATAAGAAAGAGAATGGAGAAAGTCCTCAAAAGTGGGAAATATAAAATGAAAGTTGGCAGACTCATCTTCTGGGACTTTGGTGGACAGTATGTTTATTATACAACACACCAGACATTCATGACTTACAGAGCTTTGTTTCTAGTAGTTTTTGATGGTAGTAAGAGATTGAATGAAGAAGTTCCTGATGTACTGTGTTTTCCAGGGCAGCACATGACTCCAACCCCTGCAGGTAATTAAATTGTACCTTCCATATTACTAAAAATACTTCATTTTAAGGGAAGATAATGACGATAATAAAAGAAGAAAAAAAATTCTATACATATTTTTTTCTAATTCTATGGAAATTTATCTCTTTACGAAACTATTATATTAAAAAAAATACTCAACATGTGGTTGCCTGTGATCTCAAAAAATGATTGGATGATTTTAAGGGTCATAACCTTTTTTAACTAACTGGATGAATCTGTCAACATGTATTTGTTCCACCTAACAGAAGTTCCAATGGAAACTTTGTTATAAACATTGTCATAATATCTATTCCTGTTGTAATAAATATTCTATACCATTTATTCCGTTAGGAACATATACTGTAATATTTATACCCCACGCAACAAAGTTGCGAGGGGTTAATGTTTTTGACCCGTCCGTCGTACCGTCCGTCCGTCAGTCAGTCCGTCCGTCAGTCCTGTTTCTTGTCATCGCAACTCCTCTCAAACCACACAACAGAATTTCACGAAACCTTTTCAGATAATAAGGACATACTATGTAGTTGTGCATATCGACGGGAAATTGCGATTCAATTTTTTTTCTAGGAGTTACGACCCTTTGAACTTATTTACTTTAATGTACTACTGCAACAGTTTGTCATCGCAACTCCTCTCAAACCACACAACAGAATTTCACGAAACCTTTTCAGATAATAAGGACATACTATGTAGATGTGCATATCGACGGGAAATCGCGATTCAATTTTTTTTCTAGGAGTTACGCCCCTTTGAACTTATTTACTTTAATGTACTACTGCAACAGTTTGTCATCCCAACTTCTCTGAAACTACATAACAGAATTTCATGAAACCTTTTCAGATAATAAGGACATGCTATGTAGATGTGCATATCGACGGGAAATCGCGATTCAATTTTTTTTTCTAGGAGTTACACCTCTTTGAACTTATTTGCTTTAAGGTACTACTTCAACAGTTAGTCATCGCAACTCCTCTAAAACTACATAACAGAATTTTATGAAACTTTGTAGATAATAAGGACATACTACGTAGGTGTGCATATCAACAGGAAATTACGATTCAATTTTTTTCTAGGAGTTATGCCCCTTTGAACTTATTTGCTTCAATGTACTTCTGCAACAGTTTGTCATCTCAACTCCTCTGAAAACACACAACAGAATTTCATGAAATTTTGTACATAATAAGGACATACTATGTAGATGTGTATATTGACAGGAAATTATTATTCAGTATTTTTTCTTATACAATTTTTTTTTCTTATACTTATTTAATTTCTCCAATGACAATGTGGGGACGTGGGGTATGTGAGCGTGCTCACTAAGGTTCTTTAATTATTCCTGTGGAAATAGTATTCCAGAATATCTTTTCCTTTTGGAACTTATATTATGATGGAACTTCTATTCCGTGACAATCAAAATGTGCTAACAGGTGTTAATGAAATCGACAATTTCGTGGAATGTGAAAGGCACTTGAAGGGGATTTTCGTTTAACAAAAAAAAGATTTTTTTTTTAAAATCATTAGAGAAACAGATTCTTACATAGTTACTTGTGGATTATCGGATTTATCCAATCTCGATAGTTAAATTATAAATTAACTATCTCGATTGAAGAAATCCGATAATCCACTGATACCAATGTAAGAATCTATATATATATATATAAATGCTTCAAGTTGGCATATAACTTACAGGCAGATTACAATGTTAGTTATCTTCATATTTTTAGCTCAAATTTCTCGCCAAGTCAGCTCTTCTTATCATTTGTTGTTAGTTGTCCGTTGTTGTCTTAGTTAACTTTTTACAAGTTGCACTTCTTCTAGAGAACCACTTAATGGAATGAATTGAAACTTTGTAGGGGAACCATCATCCAAGATGGCAACCAGCTGGGGACTTAGTTTAACAAAGAACTCGATAGAATATATTTGTTTATATATACAAATGTCTTGTTCTAGACAACAGCTTAATGGGTTGAAACCATAGCATGGCATGAATGTTCCTAATGAGGTGCTACCGAAGTGTTGTAGGTGATCCATCATTCAAGATGGACGCCATCGGGAAACTTCGTTTAACATAGGAACTTATGGGCAATATATACATATGTCTTTTTTGAGAGAACCACTTAATGGAATGACACTAAACGTGGCAACATTGTTCCTATTGTGGTCTTGGCTACATGTTGTTACTTTGTAGCAATTCAATCACCCAAGATGGCTGCCTACGGGAAATTCATTATAACAACTTACTTTATATGTGAAATACATACAAAAGTCTTGTGTAGCAAATGCACCAAATATGATGGCTGCCAAGGGGATACTCAGTTTAACAAAGGACCCCAAGGGAAGGAAACCAAACATGGCATAAATGTTTCTTATGATGTACTTGAAGTGTTTCTACTTTATTGCCAATTTAATGTTCAAGATGGCTACCAGGATTTTCTATTATATAATTGGGCCAATATTAAACCAAATTTGGCCTCAATCCTTATTAGGGTAAGTGTTATGACTTTAATAAATTTTTACATGATTTTCATAACCAAAGTAGAATCAGGTGAGTAAAATAGGCTCTTGGGAACCTCTAGTTACTTTTCACTGAGATTGGAAGCAGTTTTAAGAGATATACAATGCATACCTGTAACTTGACATTGCACAAGGTCATGTTTTTCTCTGACTGTTTATGACGTCTTTACAATAAATCCATTGGATCTTCGATGTGTACGGATTGATAGTTTAGTCTTAAGATTCATGATTTTTTTAATTAGTTGTTAGTGACTTTGAACTAGCTGTCAGATAACTGTGAGTACTCTCAGATCTGTTCATTGTGTCTTTTTGTTGTCGGATGTACAAGTAACCGGCCACGTCCACTTGTATTTTTGTCCATCTTATGAGTTAAGCCTTTTTCATCTGATTTGTATAGTTCGTTCTTATGTTGTACTGTTTTACCACTGTCCCAGGTTAGCATGGTTTAGGGGAGTGTTGGGATCTTGCTAGCATGTTTAACCCCGCCACATTGTTCATGTATTTGCATGTCCTGAGTCAGGAGCCTGTAATTCAGTGGTTGTCGTTTGTTTATGTGTTGTATATTTGTTTTTCGTTCATTTTTTTATATAAATAAGACCGTTAGTTTTCTTGTTTACTTGTTTTACATTGTTGAAGGCTGTACAGTGACATATAGTTGTTAATGTCTGTGTCATTTTGGTCTCTTGTGGATAGTTGTCTCATTGGCAATCATACCACATCTCCTTTTTTATATAGACATGAATGCACATCTTCAAATGCAACATAACAACAAATGTTCACTTGTCTTGTTCAAAGTTTAACGATTGTTGCCAATATCAGTAACTGGTAACTGGTTAGGAGCATGCTAGTATGCACCCAGGTTTTGAGGGGTTCTCAATCTTTCGTGTTCCCTATAGTGTTTTGTTGACAGTTGTTAGATTTTTTTGAATTTTGTATTTTTTTGTATTGCCTTCCCTTGGTCAAATGGTACAATTTATACAATTAAGCTTAATAAGTAAAATTATAAAAGAAAAATCTGTTGTTCTACGTGTTGCCATTTTCTTACAACGTGATGTTTTACTCTATTTCTAAGCTTCTGGTTTTTAATTGCCTTCCTTTTTAGCTCACCTGGCCGAAAGGCCAAGTGAGCTTTTCTCATCACTTGGCGTCCGGCGTCGTCCGGCGTTGTCGTTGTCGTCGTCAGTCGTCGTCCTGCGTTAACTTTTACAAAAATCTTCTCCTCTGAAACTACTGGGTCAAATTTAACCAAACCTGGCCACAATCATCATTGGGGTATCTAGTTTTAAAAATGTGTTCGGTGACCTGGCCGACCAACCAAGATGGCCGCCATGGCTAAAAATAGAACATAGGAGTAAAATGCAGTTTTTGGCTTATAACTCAAAAACCAAAGCATTTAGAGCAAATCTGACGGTGTAATATTGTTCATCAGGTCAAGATCTATCTGCCCTGAAATTTTCAGATGAATCAGACATTTCGTTGTTGGGTTGCTGCCCCTGAAATGGTAATTTTAAGGAAATTTTGCTGTTTTTGGTTATTATCTTGAATATTATTATAGATAGAGATAAACTGCATATAGCAATAATGTTCAGCAAAGTAAGATCTACAAATAAGTTAACATGACCAAAATGGTCAGTTGACCACTTTAGGAGTTATTGCCCTTTATAGTCAATTTTTAACCATTTTTCGTAAATCTTAGTAATCTTTTAGAAAAATCTTCTCCTCTGAAACTACTGGGCCAAATTTAACCAAACTTGGCCATAATCATCATTGGGGTATCTAGTTTAAAAAATGTGTCTGGTGCCCTGCCCAACCAACCAAGATGGCCGCCATGGCTAAAACTAGAACATAGGGGTAAAATGCAGTTTTTGGCTTATAACTCAAAAACCAAAGCATTTAGAGCAAATCTGACAGGGGTAAAATTGTTCATCAGGTCAAGATCTAGCTGCCCTGAAATTTTCAGATGAATCGGACATTTTGTTGTTGGGTTGCTGCCCCTGAAATGGTAATTTTAAGGAAATTTTGCTGTTTTTGGTTATTATCTTGAATATTATTAGATAGAGATAAACTCTAAAGATATAATGTTAAGCAAAGTAAGATCTACAAATAAGTTAACATGACCAAAATGCTCAGTTGACCGCTTTAGGAGTTATTGCCCTTTATAGTCAATTTTTAACCATTTTTCGTAAATCTTAGTAATCTTTTAGAAAAATCTCCTCTGAAACTACTGGGCCAAAATCATCATTGGGGTATTTAGTTTAAAAAATGTGTCCGGTGACCCGGCCAACCAACCAAGATGGCCGCCATGGCTAAAAATAGAACATAGGGGTAAAATGCAGTTTTTGGCTTATAACTCAAAAACCAAAGCATTTAGAGCAAATCTGACATGAGTAGATTTGTTCATCAGGTCAAGATCTATCTGTCGTGAAATTTTCAGATTAATCAGACATTCCGTTGATGGGTTGCTGCCCCTGAAATGGTAATTTTAAGGAAATTTTGCTGTTTTTGGTTATTATCTTGAATATTATTATAGATAGAGATAAACTGTAAACAGCAATAATGTTTAGCAAAGTAAAATCTACAAATAAGTCATTATGACCACTTTAGGAGTTATTGCCCTTTATAGTCAATTTTTAACCATTTTTAGCTCACCTGGCCCAAAGGGCCAAGTGATCTTTTCCCATCACTTGGCGTCCGGCGTCGTCCGGCGTCGTTAACTTTTACAAAAATCTTCTCCTCTGAAACTACTGGGCCAAATTAAACCAAACTTGGCCACAATCATCATTGGGGTATCTAGTTTAAAAATGTGTGGCGTGACCCGGCCAACCAACCAAGATGGCTGCCATGGCTAAAAATAGAACATAGGGGTAAAATGCAGTTTTTGGCTTATAACTCAAAAACCAAAGCATTTAGAGCAAATCTGACATGTGGTAAAATTGTTTATCAGGTCAAGATCTATCTGCCCTCAAATTTTTAGATGAATCCGACAACCTGTTGTTGGGTTGCTGCCCCTAAATTGGTAATTTTAAGGAAATTTTACTGTTTTTGGTTATTATCTTGAATATTATTATAGATAGAGATAAACTGTAATTATAGTATAACTAATCGCCGTATTTGAATATCAAAAATAAGACAACGCCTGACCGAACGACGCATGGATTAAACGAGTGCGCAGCACGAGTTTAATCCATAGCGGCGTTCGGTCACATGTTGTCTTATTTTTGATATTCAAATACGACGATTAGTTATTCTTTTTATTACATTGGCAAATGAAATGGCTTCTTTTATGAAATTAATGTAGAAAATGTAAGGAACTATATCTTTTTCCTACGCATTGACAATTTGTTTTGATCCGACGTTATCGACGTCTTGACAACGCCTATTGTTGTATGACGTCAGAGAGTGAAATAACCACGTTTATTTCACATGTGAAATTATCGGTTTTTATCTAACTGGGAAATCAATGTAATTCATTGCAACCAATGTAATAAACAGCAATAATGTTCAGCAAAGTAAGATTTACAAATAAGTGAACTTAACCGAAATGGTCAGTTGACCCCTTTGGGTGTTATTGCCCTTTATAGTCAATTTTTAACCATTTTTCGTAAATTTTAGTAATCTTTTACAAAAATCTTCTCCTCTGAAACTACTGGGCCAAATTAATCCAAACTTGGCCACAATCATCTTTGGGGTATCTAGTTTAAAAAATGTGTCCTGTGACATGCCATCCAACCAAGATGGCTGCCATGGCTAAAAATAGAACATAGGGGTAAAATGCAGTTTTTGGCTTATAACTCAAAAACCAAAGCATTTAGAGCAAATCTGACATGGGTTAAATTGTTTATCAGGTCAAAATCTATCTGCCCTGAAAGTTTTGGATGAATCGGACAACCCGTTGTTGGGTTGCTGCCCCTAAATTGGTAATTTTAAGGAAATTTTACTATTTTGGGTTATTATCTTGAATATTATTAGCTCACCTGGCCCAAAGGGCCAAGTGAGCTTTTCCCATCACTTGGCGTCCGTCGTCCGTCGTCCGTCGTCTGTCGTCCGTCGTCGTCCGGCGTCGTTAACTTTTACAAAAATCTTCTCCTCTGAAACTACTGGGCCAAATTACACCAAACTTGGCCAAAATTATCATTGGGATATCTAGTTTAAAAATGTGTCCGGTGACCCAGCCAACCATCCAAGATGGCCACCATGGCTAAAATAGAACATAGGGGTAAAATGCAGTTTTTGGCTTATAACTCAAAAACCAAAGCATTTAGAGCAAATCTGACAGGGGGTAAACTTGTGTAACAGGTCAAGATCTATCTGCCCTGAAATTTTCAGATAAATCGGTTAACCTGTTGTTGGGTTGCTGCCCCTGAATTAGTAATTTTAAGGAAATTTTGCTGTTTTTGGTTATTATCTTGAATATTATTATAGATAGAGATAAACTGGAAACAGCAATAATGTTCAGCAAAGTAATATTTACAAATAAGTCAACATGACCGAAATGGTCAGTTGACCCCTTTAGGAGTTATTGCCCTTTATAGTCAATTTTTAACCATTTTTCGTAAATCTTAGTAATCTTTTACAAAAATCTTCTCCTCTGAAACTACTGGGCCAAATCAATCCAAACTTGGCCACAACCATCTTTGGGGTATGTAGTTTGAAAAATGTGTCCAGTGACCCAGCCATTTAATCAAGATGGCCGCCATGGCTAAAAATAGAACCTTGGGTAAAATGCAGTTTTTGGCTTATAACTCAAAAAGCAAAGCATTTAGAGTAAATCTGACATGAGGTAAATTTGTTTATCAGGTCAAGATCTACCTGCCCTGAAATTTTCAGATGAATTGGACAACCCGGTTTTGGGTTGCTGCCCCAGAATAAGTAATTTTAATGAAATTTTGCTTTTTTTGGTTATTATCTTGAATATTATTATAGATAGAGATAAACTGTAAACAGCAAAATGTTCAGCAAAAAAAGATTTACAAATAAGTCAACATGACCGAAATGGTCAGTTGACCCCTTTAGGAGTTATTGCCCTGAATAGTCAATTTTTAACCATTTTTCGTAAATCTTAGTAATCTTTTACATCTTCTCCTCTGAAACTACTTGGCCAAATTACACCAAACTTGGCCAAAATCATCATTGGGGTATCTTGTTTAAAAAATGTGTCCGGTGACCCGGTCAACCATCCAAGATGGCCGCCATGGCTAAAAATAGAACATAGGGGTAAAATGCAGTTTTGGGCTTATAACTCAAAAACCAAAGCATTTAGAGCAAATCTGACAAGGGGTAAAATTGTGTAACAGGTCAAGATCTATCTGCCTTGAAATTTTCAGATAAATCGGATAACCTGTTGTTGGGTTGCTGCCCCTGAATTAGTAATTTTATGGAAATTTTGCTGTTTTTGGTTATTATCTTGAATATTGTTATAGATAGAGATAACTTGTAAACAGCAATAATGTTCAGCTAAATAAGATCTAGAAATAAGTCAACATGACCAAAATCGTCAGTTGACCCCTTAAGGAGTTGTTGCCCATTTTATTCAATTTTTAACAATTTTCACTAATTTGGTAAATTTTTGTAAATTTTTACAAAATATTTTTCACTGTATCTAAAGGTCCAAGTTTATTAATTTATAGATAGAGAAAATTCTAAGTACCAAGAATGTTCAGTAAAGTAAGATCTACAAACACATCACTATCAGCAAAACACAATTTTGTCATGAATCCATCTGTGTCCTTTGTTTAATATTCACATAGACCAAGGTGAGCGACACAGGCTCTTTAGAGCCTCTAGTTGTAGATAGAGATAAACTTTTAACAGCAATAATGTACAGCAAAGTAAGATTTACAAATAAGTCAACATGACTGAAATGGTCAATTGACTCCCTAAGGAGTTATTGTCCTTTATAGTCTGTTTTTAACAATTTTCATAAAATTTGTTAATTTTTACAAATTTTTTTTACTGAAACTACTGGGCCAAGTTCATTATAGATAGAGATAATTGTAAGCAGCAAGAATGTTCAGTAAAGTAAGGTGTATAAACACATTATCATCACCAAAACACAATTTTGTCATGAATCCATCTTCTTCCTTTGTTTAATATTCACATAGACCAAGGTGAGCGACACAGGCTCTTTAGAGCCTCTAGTTTATGAAAGTGATAAAATTAAAATATATTTGAGACAAATTACACATCTGATTACATTGCATTTTAGTTTTATTATACTTTCAGTCTTCTTACTACACTGGGTGAACTCAATACTGACCTATTGTAAGGTGGTGTATGCTGGCATACCTAGGATCTTATTTGTTGCCACCCATAAGGACAAGATACCAGTGGTAAGTGAAAAAGATATATGTAGGTCATTTATTGAGGTTTTCCTTAGATCTTGTTTGTATTCACTAAGAAGGACACAGTACCAGAGTGTTCTCATAGTAGCAACATGTAGAATCAAGCTTCATGGAAACTTGTTATACTTGGTGATGCATCATCAGGTTCATAGATAAACCATTGTCTATTTTACAGGTACTTTATACATGTGTTATATGTTTAAACATAATGGCTTTTAAAAACACAGAGTCATATATTTTGTAAAAGCATACATTCCTTTACAAACTAGTTTGACTCCAGAAAAGAACATACTAAAAGAAAGATGGTAATGCTGACTGTACTGATATTGCAAATATTGTGATTAAAAATAACTCTATTCCAATGGTCAAAAATAAGATAAAGAGGACAAATGTGATTTGCTAAACATATATGTTGATTTAATATCCACATGAAGAAATTTCATACCACACTGGTGTGTTTGTGTATTAATCCTTGATAATTTTGTTGACTTGAACAGTTGATGATGTGTCTTAATACTTTTTTTAATCATTTGACAATGAAAATGTAATTCCTATTTTTGTCCAAGATGGAACCACCAGCTATAAAGTAGTCAGCACTTTGGTGTTGACCTGAATATCAATTATATGGAAATTTTTATTATCTTACTGTTTGCAAAACTATAACTTATTCGAAATACTAAGGATTTTTCTTATCCAAGGCATAGCCATATTTGGCACACCTTTTTGGAATTTTGGATCCCCAATTCTCTTCAACTTTGTACTCCTTTGCTTTATAACTAGTTTGATCGGAGCGTCACTGGTGAGTCTTATGGAGACGAATCGTGTGTTTGGCGTAACAAATAATAATTCTCAGGTACCTAAATTGATGATTTTGTCACAATCTTCATATTTTCCATGGTTTAGACTTAGTGGAGGATATAAGCTCAAGAAATACATGATAACTTATAATAATCTATATATATGTTACAGTAAATAGGTGAAATAGGGAATTACAAGTAATTACTAAACAATTCAGTAAATACATGAAATTACTACTCATTTAGGAATTACATGTATTTACTGATTGTTTCAGTGATTACAGGTATTCAATGATTTTTTTAGTAATTTTTACAGCTATTTACTAACTTAAGATATAAAATAAGGAAGTAACAGGGTAGGGATTGTTGGGATTAGTTAAGGGTTAGGGAATCAAAGCTCCTTCAACACTGCATGCTCTTTAGTTCTGCTTGTGAATTGAAACAGGAAAATGATTGTTATGTAAGTTTTGAAACTCACTCAAAATCTTTGCAACATGCATGCCAATGATATAAATTTAAATATGAGAAATACATTTGTAAGAAGTTTTGAGGCAAATTCTGCTGTTCTTTTTGGTGATAGACATTTGATTATGCCAAATTTGGTTAAATGATCTTGATAATTCATAATAAAATTAAAATTTCCATTTGACAGACTTTGCATATGGCAGATTTTACAGTATTGTGTTCTGTCTCCTACTTTCATGTTGCTAACGTGACGGAGACAAAAATGAGTAACGTTAGCGACATTTGGACATGTCACATGAGCAACAACATCTTTAAAAGTTAAAATGTATGCACACAGTGATGTTTAATATATGCCTGAAGTAATAAAATTGTACAGTCTGGTCTAGAATTTCTAAATATACAGAATGTCATTTGCAGGTGTACTTTATATCAAATGAATACACAAGAAACCAAAAAATTAGTAACGTTAGCGACATTTGGACATGTCACATGAGCAACAACATCTTTAAAAGTTAAAATGTATGCACACAGTGATGTTTAATATATGCCTGAAGTAATAAAATTGTACAGTCTGGTTTAGAATTTCTAAATATACAGAATGTCATTTGCAGGTGTACTTTATATCAAATGAATACACAAGAAACCAATTCGTAATAGTAACATTAGCAACATCTACTATCATGACATTACGTTTTGTTGCGAACGTCTTTTTGATGGACGGAATACATTTAAGGTCCTCTTGTAACGATATTACATACAACTTACCTTCTTTGCTTCCCCATCATGTGAAGGAACTGACTCCGAATCTATTTCTGCAAAGGGCGATATCGTAACTCCTATACAGGAGAGTTACAGATCTAAATATATGTTGCTCACGTGACACTGATTTGGACGGAAACCTCGAGCAGTAACGTTCGCAAAAAATAAAACAGCCAATGATATTGATTCCTCAAGTCCTTTGACCCCCTTACGTCATCCAAATTTAATATGATTGCTATTTTCAATTATTTATAAAACCCGGGATAAAAATAACTACAATAGGCTGTCTGAGAACCAACAAGAAAATTGCGATCGTGACATACCACAATGGACGGAAAAGTCGTGACGTTAGCAACAATATGATTAAATTACCTTTTTTAGCCTTTACCAATAAAAATCTGCCTTAAAGTTATGATTAAAACACAAAAGAAGACTTTTTATTAAAATATAAGTCCATGTTATTAGGCTCCACTTATAAATAATACTTCAAAATTCCACTCCAAATAAGCTGGATGTCAGTAAAGTAGGTCATGATGTCTATTCCATGTCCAATATTTTGAAATTGAAAACCCTCTAATTCTAACAAAAAACACAAACACAGAGTAATTTTTATTTTTATTTACTCAGAAAGACACATTTTATTCAATAACATAATGCATTACTCCATTACACAGTCTGTTTCACAGTTTCAGCAATTGCTTTTTTGATGGATACAAAAAAACAATAATTCCTTCTTATTGTAAAATCTGCCATATCATTTAGAATAATTTTACATATGAGATGATTAAATTCCTTTTACAAAATAGGTTTAACTACAACTTCTTTTGTCAGAACTTTGTGATGAAGTGGACATTCGCCATAAATAAAATTATATTTTTATGCCCCACCTACGATAGTATAGGGGCATTATGTTTTCTGGTCTGTGGCTCCGTTCGTCCGTCTGTGTGTCCGTTCTTCCGTCCAGGTTAAAGTTTTTGGTCAAGGTAGTTTTTGATAAAGCTAAGTCCAATCAACTTGAAACTAAATTAGTACACTTGTTGCTTATGAGATGATCTTTCTAATTTTTAAGCCAAATTGGACTTTTGACCCCAATTTCACGGGCCACTGAACATAGAAAATGAAAGTGGGAGTTTCAGGTTAAAGTTTTTGGTCAAGGTAGTTTTTGATGAAGCTGATTTAATTTTAGTCCGATCAACTTGAAACTTAGTACACTTGTTGCTTATGATATGCTCTTTCTAATTTTAATGCCAAATTAGATAATTACCCAATTTCACGGTCCATGGAACATGGAAAAGGACAGTGCGAGTGGGGCATCCGTGTACTTTGGACACATTCTTGTTGTCTCTTTTTGATGACTTTCTCTAGACCTCCTAGAATCTGCAACAAAATTGTATTATACAAGTCATACAGCAGTTATCCCACCTTTTGTGTAGCAAATATAAATATCCATTTGAAATTGAAATACATGTATAAATAAGATAAGATAAGATAAGATATTACTCCAATTAAAGAGTCAATGAAGAGCATAGTAATTTATTAGAATGATTTTGGTAATTGACAAAATAATGTTGATATACATCATGTATAAATTTATTCCATATTTAGTGGATATTGACATAATGATAGTGTCGCATTAGAAGCAGAGAACACCTATCCTTACAAAGCACCTGGTCTTGATTTGCAAACAGACAGACACAGATGGACATTATTATTTCTGGGAAGGTTTGATACTTTTTGGGTGGAGTTTTACAATGTTTTTACTGCTGAAGGAATGTCAAAACTAGTCAAAGACCAAAAAATGACAAGGACAGTTAAACGCCTTTTATGGAGACAAAAATTATATTGATAAAAATGCTTTGGGGTTTTTCAATTGAAATAATAGCACGCTAAACCTTAAAATATAATAAATAGAGATAAATCTCAACTGTACTAGCCAAATTTTACAAATTTAAAGTTGTTTATAAAAAATGATATCATGAATGGTGGTCAATTACGTTTTTTGGGTAATTAGGTGTACCGCATGGTTCTATTATAACCATACGAAATCACCCGAGATGTCCCAAAAATATATAGGTGCTCCTGGCCCAAGACCACAATTAATGACCTCGCTTTTCGTTGTTCACGAATATAGTTCCCTTTAATTATAGTGTATTTTTTCTTTATTTTTTTTTCTTTCCCTTTCTCATTCATTTCTTAGCTTCTCTGGGGTGGAAACGAAAGAAGAGAGCTGAAATAAACTTTTAGATGTTTTATTTTAACTGATTTTAATAAGGAAAGAGTGATTAGGCCAGGTGCAAAAAAGTAATATTTACACTTTTTGGATCATCTCTTGACTTAATTGCCTATAGGGGTATGGATGTGTATTGGCCAAATTTGTATGATGTAAACATGCAATTTTTCTGAAAATTGCATATATTTTTGGACTTGTACTGTACATTACAAACACAAAAAATTAGACAAAAAGAATAGGCAAAACTTTTTTAATGCGAAAAAACGTTATAAAGAAATGATAGAGGAATTAATTGTGGTCTCGGGCCTCCTAGCATTGGAGGAACATTACACAGTTGTGTACATACACATGGCGGCACACGATAAGAAATCCATTTGACGATATCTAAACGTTTCGAAATGAAGTGGAAAATATTGTGCGCCACATGGGCGCTTACATTTGATACTCTATGCACCATTTCTGGGCGATATGCGCTATAGGTGCAGAGTGCACGTCCTTTCCGATCACTGCTATTCAATGGGGTCGAATTTTTCACTTACAAGTTAATAACTCATCAGCCATGTTTTTTATAAAGTACCAAAAAAGGGAACTAAAATCTCATTCAACAACAAAAACTCATATCTAACTTTTTGTATTATAGAGCAAATGCCCCTTTAACAAAAAAGTATATTTAAGGATTATTTACTGAGTTTTGATCAGCTGACCGTGGGTATCACAAGCCAAGTAGTCAGCACTTTTTGTGCTGACATGAATTGTCATTGATATGGTTATATTTATAAATTTACTGTTTACAAATGTTTGAATTTTTTGAAATACTTAGGCTTTTCTACCTCAGGCATAGATTACCTTAGGTGTATTTGGCAAAACTTTTAGGAATTTTGGTCCTCAATGCTCTTCAACTTCGTACTTTATTTGGCATTTTTAACTTTTTGGGATTCGAACGTCACTGATGAGTCTTTTGTAGACAAAACGCGCGTCTGGCATATACTAAATTTAGTCCTGGTATTTATGATGAGTTTATTTTGATCAGCTGACCATATTACATACAACATTGATTCACTGTTAGTAAATAGGTGAAAAAATTCATTTAAATATTAGTTATTATTGGTAATAACTAGGCAGTTTAAGGAATTACTTGTATTAACTAAGTGCATCAGGAATTATAATTAATTCCTAAATTTTAGTAATTACATTTAGTTCCTAATTTCAACTATTTACTGTAACATATACATTATTTTATTTACATGTATTTAGAAACAAAGTAACAAAAGAATATGTTACCAGTGTAGTTCTGTTACTGTCAATGACAAATATCCATAAAAACAAAACAAAAAATAATTGTACAACAGTCTTTTGTAAGCACTTAAACCAGTTCTTTGAAAAATAATTATATCATATTCCTCTACATAGACAAGTATGACGCCAATCATTTGCAACAGCATCCTATTCAGCCTTCACATGTGTACTTAAAGATGATTATTTTTTGACAGGAGGATGTGGAAACCAGACGTGCACTATTGTACAGCGAAGTAGAGGAATTATTTAAGGATCACGAGGGAAGAAATCATCTTGTCCTTGACAAACAAATATTTGTCAATGCAACTGATAAAAATGATCAAGAAATTGAATCCCTAAAGAAAGCCATCACAGAGCTTACTTTCGATCATCCATGTTGGGGGGAGAGGATGCCAAACGCTTGGGTCCCCCTTGAACTGGAGATTGCTGAATTGGTAGCTGCAGGAAAACAAATCCTGTCATTGGTAGAACTTAAAGAATTGAATTCAATCAGCAAGGTGTCCGTCCTGGATTCAGTACAACTTCATGACTTCCTACACTTCCAACATTCTCTTGGGAAGCTTATCTACTTTAATACTATTCAGCTCCAAAATTATGTGATAATTAACCCGCTACTCATGGTGGAGGTCATGAGATCCTTTGTGACAGGTATTAATCAATTACGTCTCTAATGTTGTTATAACTTGTGTCCAATCCCTTTTGCTTCTTTTGCAAATAAAATATGTTTAAACTATTAATCAATTGAAAACTAAGAGTTACTGACTTATTTCATGCAGATGACATTGTTGTACATAATAAGGCCATTGAGCAGAACTGATCTATGGCTTTTATTTTGTCTTCATGCTGTTTATTATTCTTTCTTTGATGTCCTTTTGCATTCTTTATGATCCTCCGACGTTGCCCAGCTATGTAAATGACAATTGACTCATCAGTGAGTGTATCTGTCCATTCGAAACACATCAGTATTCAGAGACTGTTTGCAATAATGATTTGTTATCACAAGCCCCGTAGTCAGCACTTTTTGTGCTGACATGAATTGTCATTGATATGGTTATATTTATAAATTTACTGTTAACAAATTTTTGAATTTTTGGAATTACTTAGGCTTTTCTACCTCAGGCATAAATCACCTTAGCTGACAAAACACCCGTCTGGCATATATACTAAATTTAGTTCTGGTATCTATAATGAGTTTATTTGACTTGTTAAGATTAGCTGTCGTCATATTCTCTCCATCCTGTTCTATTTATATCACTTTTATTGGACCATTTTTAGCTCACCTGACCTGAAAGGTCAAGTGAGCTTTTCTCATCACTTGGCGTCCGGCGTCCTTAATCTTTTACAAAAATCTTCTCCTCTGAAACTACCAGGTTAAATTTAACCAAAATTGGCCACAATCATCCTTGGGGTATCTAGTTTAAAAAATGTGTCCGATGACCTGGCCATCAAACCAATATGGTCGCCATGGCTAAAAATAGAACACGGGGGTAAAATGTATATTTTGGTTTATATCTTCAAAACCAATGCATTCAGATCTATCTGCCCTGAAATTTTCAGACGAATCCAACAACCTGTTGTTCAAGATTGCTGCCCCCTGAATTGGTAATTTTAAGGAAATTTTGCAGTCTTTGGTTATTATCTGGAATACTATTATAGATAGAGATAAACTGTAAACAGCAATAATGTTCAGCAAAATAAGACCTACAAATAAGTCAACATGACCAAAATTGTTAGAGAAACCCTTGAGGAGTTATTGTCCTTTATAGTCAATATTGAACTTTTCATTATTTTTGTAAATTTGTACAAAAATCTTCTTTTCTAAAACTATGGGCCAAATTCAACCAAACTTGGCCACAATCATTACTAGGGTATCTATTTCAAAAAAGTGTCTAATGACCCAGCTGCCTACCAACCAAGATAACCGACATCAGTAAATACAGTAACAGGTGAGCGACACAGGCTCTTGAGAGCCTTTAGTTTTACAGGAGCAAAGGGACTTTTACATAGTAAGATTAGTTGCTGTCATATTCTTTCCACCCTGCTTTATCATCAGTTTTAGGCCTAAATTAAAATATTGTTTGTTTGCCCTTTTCGGACCCTATTTTTGGAAACGAGGTAGGTAGGTAGGTAGGTAAAATATTTTATTTTTCTTTCCCATAAAATAACTTGGCTCGGTACATTTTTTGTCATGGGTAGGCAGGTAGGTATACTATTTTATTTTATAGATACAATATCTGAATGATATCATTTTTGTCTGTATTTGCTCTTGTTTTAAGAATGATCGATTTTACTAATCTTTACTTTTATTAAAGTTTCTAAATAGTCCCAGGAAGTTATGAAAAAAAATTGTCATGTATAATGTAAAGTTAATTTATATGCACTTCTATTTGTTTTCAAATATCAAAATATAGGGCTCGAGCATATTTTCAACAATTATATGCCTGGAACTTTTAAAGAGTTTTAACTTGCACTGATATTCTGTACTACGTACATGTACCTTGTACGCTTAACTTGACCGAAAGATTTATTAATATCATATATATATCTCCCTAGCATGGTTTGTGAAACAGCTTTACTATGTGCAATCTATTAGGGGGTAGGACCTTTATCGGGACTCCGGGATTGGGTGTTTTTAAGCTCGGGATTTCAGGATTTCCAGGAATTGTTTTTTTTTTAATTTCGGGATGCAGAATTTAAATTTATTTAAATTCGGGGGCTCAGGATTTCATGTTTTAAAGCCCGGGATTTCAGGATCCAGACCCTCCAACCCCCATCTATAGTATGTGTCATTCCGACATTCTACCAATTTTATCAAAATTTGAACTGAAATTATCAGAGATGATATCTGTGAAATAAAAAAAAAAAATTTGACTAGAATATAAAGCCATTTCCCACCATCGTCATCATGCAACCAGTTAATAGAGCTAAAACTAAGCATTTATCTTACTTTATTTACAACCCTAGAGACTGAGTGTGTCCGGGTGTTATAAAAAAAAAGCTAAAAGACTTGAAACTCAAATGTCACATATTTTACATCGCATTTATAAATGGTCTGCAAGGAAAACTTGGCGATTTTACTGCCAATTATTCTCCAATTTACAGGACTTCGGTTCATTTCAGATATAAATAAAATGTCAAAGCTGGTAATAGGCAGCGTTAACATAATCATCCGGATATACAAATCACTAAACGTCATACTTATACATTTTATATAGGATACAACATCCGTTAACAAAATATTTTGTACACACGTTGATAATTTTGTATTGGACAAACTTTTTTGAATGAACCCTGCTCTTCAAGTATAAAGGGCAACGTTGGTTATACTTTCAACATCGACTTCAATCAAAAGCTTTGAATCTCTAAATGCAAGTGTTCATGCCAAACGCTGACGTGATACCAAATGGACTTAACCTTATACGGGGAAGATAAAACCTGTGGATTCCGGTAAAAAAGTTTTGAGCAGGAAATACAAACATAAGATTTTCGGGAGGAACAAAAAATAATTAAAACAAAATATTGCTGGTAAATACAAATAAAAGATTTTCAGTCGGAACGAATTTATAGAGTCGGTCGGTAAAGGGCAAACAAATAATATTTTAATTTAAGCCTTATTTGACTAGTTTTACAGGAGTAATTAAAGGGACTTTTACCATTTATTTTAATAGCTTGACCACAAAACCTTATGCATCATATTGTGTGGGTATCATTCTTTTTGTTTAATTTGATGTTACACAGCAGATTGTTGTCCTATAGGAATTTGGTCAAATTAAAAAAATTATCAATGAGGGAAAATAAAAAAAATTAAAAAAAATTTGTTTATTTTTAGATGAAGGATTTTGGCCAAAGAAAAGAAGAATACAGGAAACTTTCAGAAGAATGTCAGAAAGTGGGATCATACATCGAGAAAACTTGTATCAGATATGGAAACAGAAGGACTTCCGTGCAGTTTTACCATACAAAGAGTTTATATTCAACATACTCATTCATTTAGATATTCTGGCAGAGCAACGGAGGTATGATACAGCTTCAGGAAGTCGGTTACCAGTAGAGATGTTCTTTGTTCCCTGTATGGTCACACAACGAAATACCACCAGCTTTATGGACAAAGAGTGTACACCAGTGAGAGCTATATGCTTAGCTTTTGTTTTTAAAGGGACTGTCATACCACCAGCTTTGCCTAATCGTCTGATCAGTGCCTGTTTGAGCATGTGGACTCTGAAGCAATATGAAGGTAGAAAGCTCCTCTTTTCAGGATTTGTTGTAGTCTCATTTGACAAGTCACATGATATTGTAGTTTGTGTTGAAGGCAACAAGATTCTTCTGTATATTGTCCATAAAACCTCGGCTGGACTTATAGTACGAGATATAGCTACTGTAGTTAAGGAATGTTTGGTTACAACACTGGAGAGAATTTCGGATTTCTATCAGTCCACAATCCATGTAAAACGCTGTCAACAATTACCGTTCCATCTTGAATATTCATGTTCTGAGATGAAATGCTTCATTGATGAAGAGGAAGCTTTACAGTCAAATGAATGGGTTTGTGACACACATAACATAACCCATAGAGCAGGAAACTCCACTGTTTGGAACCAAGAAAAGGTATATATTAGATAAATTGTATGGTCATTTAGAAAATCACTGATTAATTCAAAGAAAAAATAACACCAAGATTGAAATCTTAGGACAGATGATGTTAGATTTAAAAAAAAAAGGTAAATACAAAAAAATAAATTGAAATCTTAAATAGGTAATGCTTGAACTTTGCAAAACTCATTTGGTTAATGAAAACAAACAATGAGAAGTGTTTTATTTTCTATTTTGTTTTGGGTAAGGTAGGTGCTGGTAAATGACACTACTTGTAAAATTAACCTCTAGTAATTTATGTGTTAAATTAACTATTCAAAGTCTATTTGCATAATTATAATTCCAATGCAATTTATTAACAAAGTATCAACTAAACAAAATCCCAGGAATACAATTTAACTTTAGCATTCTACCAAAAAGTATACCCCTTTTCTAAATAAGTAAATAGAATTATGAAGTCAGTAAGTTATGAGAGTTAGGGACAATACATTTCTCTTATGTTTATCTTTTACTCAATCTGAATAAAATTTCATGGGTAACAGATTAAGTGTGTGTTTTTCTTTTGTATCGTTTACATGTTTTAAAAACAGAATGGCATCTGTTGATCAATATTTTTGGCAGTCAGGAGGGTATAA
This sequence comes from Mytilus edulis, assembly GCF_963676685.1. Classification (NCBI taxonomy): domain Eukaryota; kingdom Metazoa; phylum Mollusca; class Bivalvia; order Mytilida; family Mytilidae; genus Mytilus; species Mytilus edulis. Next base: position 61,320,285 of record NC_092355.1, on the reverse strand, counting down.
GAACATTCGTTGTTCGATCTGCTAGTCAAATGTGTTTTGTTTATAAGGGAAAAGTTGTCTGCTTAGTTTAAACATATTTATTTATAGTGGATTGGGAAACAAGTTTTGCAACTTAAATTACTCCCTTTCCACTTTGCGGGTGCAAGTGCTGCCTTATAGTGGCATTAGCCTACCTATTTTTCGAAATCTACAAGGGCGTCTTTAACGTGCAAGACCATACTCACAGATGGTGTCAAGGGAGAGCCGAAAATTGAGTTCCTGAAATTTTCATCCCAAACAGGAATTGAACAGCAAACCTTTGTGTTAGTAGTCCGATGCACTAACCACTACACAACGGCTCTCTTGTCTGTTTAATTCAGATCCCTCTACAAATACATGTTTTTTGCATGCATACGTATAAAAATGCGTTTTTTTTATTTTTTCGTTTGGGCTTGCATTATATTTGCCTTCTGGTTTAAATGAAATGTTCATCCTATGTATACTCTTCAAAATTAATTAGTCTAAATTGAGTACTAAACTACGGTAAATTGTATGGCCTTCTAAAAACGATAGTAATTGTCCAAATCCCGATGTGGTGTACTCATTTTTTTGCACCTTTTCATTGCAGTATAACATCTATTCCATAAGTTTATTGTTTTCTGTTTGGTATTAAATTAATAATCAAGATCCATTTTGTTACATCTAATGATCCTTTTATTTGGCATGATTGCCAAAAGCTGTCAGCAGAGGTTTATGCACATCCGCTGTTCGATATGCTAGTCAAATGCGTTTTACTAAATTAGACTCATCTACTTTTGTGGTATTTAGGAAAATGTTTATATAATCCAATTATCCTATTTCAAATCTTCAAAATTTAAGAGTCCATCCTAAATTGAGGTAGATAATATGGCCTTCCAAATACCGTGTCGTTTTCTAACATCACTGATGAGACATTAATTGATGATATTAGGATATAGTGTACTTTTGCACCTTTTGTTTGCGGTATACCATCTTTTCTGCAAGTTTATTGTTTTCTGCCTTTTAGTATTACATTATTAGTTAAGATCCAACATCTGGTGGTCCGTGTATTTGACAATCGCCATTGACAGTCAGCAGGGTTTTAAGAATATATCCGTTGTACGACCTGCTGGTCAAATGCGGTTTTGTTTTTAAATATACATTTTCGCTTTTTTTTTGCCTTTAAAAAAATGTTGTTTGTGCTGTATTCAGACGCCTCTACCAAGAAATTTATTTTGCATATATACACACGTATTAAAATTGCGTTTTTTCATTATTTATATATATTATTTCTACAGGAGAAAGAACAGTGTGAGCCGAATTGTCCAGGTAAGAATTCTGTGGTGTAAGAAGGAGATATGAGAATTATATTTAATACTGTAATTACACTGAATTTTGTCTTTTAATTTATGACTTCTTTTTCAAATGTGACGCATAAACATACTGTTTAGTCTTTTAATTGTAATCATGGTAATAGTACATATGTAGTAAGGGAGTTTTCTATTTTGTTTCACAATAACAAGCTTTGAAGAAGATTGTAATAAATTGATTGTATATTATTAATGGAACTAAAATAATAGAAAAAAATTGAAGGGTCTGTTTCCTTGTTTTTGAGATATAAGCATTGAAAGATTGGCAGGAAATGATTCTTTCTAGATTATTCACACTTTTAACATAACAATGATAAGCAACTTTTTTCCTTCCAAAACTGAAAATAACGGATTTTATCGCTATTTTGTGCATTTTTCTTTTGATGTTTTTTTGTGATAATTTTCATATCATGCCTCTCGCTTGAGATGGAAAAATTATCGCTAGAAACTAAGGAGGCCACGTGGCGTTGCTAACGAAATTGACATGAAATTGACAACGTCGTCATAGATAAAATAGCGATAAACAGATTATCATTGGTCATCTCAACTCGATTGCTTTTCTCACTTTCGCTGTACCAGCTCAAGCGAGAAAATCAATCTCGTTGAGATGATCAACGATAATCTATAATTATAAGATTTTCAAATATGAGTGTTAAACTATGTGTTAACCTATAGCTGTACAATGTAACCTATGGAAAATGTATGGGAATGCAACAAGTGTATAAATCTCAATAACCGAAAATTATACCATAGCTATCTATGGTATAATTTTCACAATTATACCATGGATTGTTGTGTATGATTTTCGAAAAGAAAAACAAAGATGACAAGACCTAAAAAAGGCCGCCTGAATTTTTAAATTGACATATGGACAACAGAGTCAATGTGGGGCCACTAAGCTAAACTGCCCACTTTGCACCAGCCGATATAAATGAATGCCTAGGGTGGGAATCGAACCCACGTACACCAACTCCGTTGTCCCTATATTTTTAAATGAACAAAAAATTGTCAAGAAAATATTTAAAAAAAAAGGTATAAATGTGTTAAAATTTAATTATCAAATTATACATGAAAATATAAGTTGATTTTCGGTGATTCAGAGTCTGATGTCTACTTCGATTGTAGTCACATAGCCTCCATTGTACAGCCACATGAATATATTTGGTGAAAGGGTTTAAAATTGCCGAGGCACATTTTTTTGGGGAGGAGGGAGCGGAAGGCACGCCCTTTTTAAGGAGCTTCATTCGTGTGTGGTAGATGCGTAGTCCTTTTTTTTAAATATAATTTTACCTTAAATGTTGACTTGCTAGACCCCCCCTCCCCCCCCCTTCAAAAATCCTGGATTCTCATCCGATTTGATATAAATCTAAACTTTTAACGATGTTGCTTAAGTAATAACAATTATGTTTGAGAATTAAAATAGATAGGTTCCTTTAAATGAAGCTGAATATATAAAACAATAGAATATACATCGCATGCGATTTAAATCGTGGACATTTTGAATACCCTGTTAATTAATGCGTCGACTTGGGCTTCTGGTACAAATTAAAACATGGAATTATTCATCCAAACTCACTAAAAGATTCTTGAGATTCAAATTTCCACGGAGTTATAAAATTAGTGAACAATAAAAAATTAACGTTTCGAATAATTAAAATTTTGATAAAATAAAAAAATACACTAACCCTTTGCAGTTCAACTTTTAATCTGGGGTTCCGGAAAACTTTTAAAATATCTCTTGCAGCCATATGCAAAACATCCAATTTCTTTTGTCTGTAACGTTACCCGTCACCAATGTAGATGTGCATCCATCGCTGTCGAAAAATCTTATCCAACTGATGTTCCCGCTGTTTCAGAAGCCCTTGCTTATTTCAGAAAGTAGGCGGAGCTTAATGTGTAAGGTCCAAAAAGGGTAATTTGACTGATTCGTATTAAAGTATTTTTAAAGTAAACTAACAAAAATATATATGAAATACACATTTTTAAACAGCAATATATGCGATAGGTTAAAACAGATATTTCATATATTTTGGATAGTTTTGTGGTGTCTCGTGAGCTTATTGCCGGGAATTTCAACAAAGGCTATGGTATAATTTATACAACACCACAAAACTATCCAAAAGATATGAAATATCTATAACTTATACAACTATACACTGGTACTGCATGGATAAAACCAGAGAACTTTAATTGCCTAACATAAGTTCAAGAACAAGTGACACTTAACTTATGTAAAACTATTTGTTAACCAACATTAATAAAATTAAAAAACCAACAATTGAAGGCCTTTCCACATCAAAGAAATTTTGAAAAGAAGCTACTTTCTTCAGACTGATGCGATAAATAATGGTTTTGATATATTTGAAAGTGAACTAAAGTAGATAATATGCTACTTCCGGTTAAGTAAATGTTACTTTTGGTCTCATATGATAGCTTTTTTCACACTGATTCCAAAAATATATAGTTTCTATATACATGATATACGTTTGCCTGTAAACCGGGATGTAATTGACCACTTCCGGTTTACAGAAAGTCACTTCTAGTCTTTAGTGATTGATAAATGTATTTAAATTACAAAATGTATGGATTCTGAGTACTTTGATATGAAAAAAGTGCAAAAAAAGCTACTTCCAGTTTTCTCAAGGTCACTTCCGGTTGTCATTTTTCAAGGTCATATGTCACCTAACCTTTTGTACAAGGTCATATGGCTTTATAATGAACTTAGTTGAAGTTTATATCAAATAACTATATATTGAGACATTTCAGGGGCACTAACTCCTATAAGATGCACTTTAATTGTATTAGATCAAATGTAACATATCTTCATTACAATAAAGCAAACATTTTGCGCTTGTTTTTGTCGAGCCTGCAACTTTTGTTGCAGAAAGCTCTACATAGGGAAAGTGATCTGGCGGCGGCGGCGCCGTTAGCTTTAATTACTTCTTAAAAGCTTTATATTTTAGAAGGTAGAAGACCTGGATGCTTCATACTTTGTATATAGATGCCTCATGCTACGAAGTTTCCGTCAGTCACATGTCCAATATCCTTGACCTCATTTTCATGGTTCAGTGACCACTTGAAAAAAATGTTAGGATTTTTTGTATTAATGTTGAATTCTCTCTTATTATAGGTAGTAGGATAACTATATTTGATATGTGCGTACCTTGCAAGGTCCTCATGTCTGTCAGACAGTTTTCACTTGACCTCGACCTCACTTCATGGATCAGTGAACAAGGTTAAGTTTTGATGGTCAAGTCCATATCTCAGATACTATAAGCAATAGGGCTAGTATATTCGGTGTATGGAAGGACTGTAAGATGTACATGTCCAACTGGCAGGTGTCATCTAACCTTGACCTCATTTTCATGGTTCAGTGGTTATAGTTAAATTTTTGTGTTTTGGTCTGTTTTTTTCATACTATATGCAATAGGTCTACTATATTTGTTGTATGGAATGATTGTAAAGTGTACATGTCTAGCGGGCAGATGTCATGTGACCTTGACCTCATTTTCATTGTTCAGTGGTCAAAGTTAAGTTTTTTGAGTTTTGGTCTTTTTATCTAATACTATATGCCATAAGTCAACTATATTTGGTGTATGGAAATATTTTATGATCTTTATGTCAGTTGCGCAGGTTTTATTTGACCGTGACCTCATTTTCACGGTTTATTGCACAGTGTTAAGTTTTTGTGTTTTGGTCTATTTTTCTAAACTATAAGTAATAGGTCAACTATATATGTTGTATAGAAGCATTGTTAGCTGTACATGTTTGCCTGGCATAGTTCATCTTACCTTGACCTCATTTTCAAGGTTCATTGGTCTTTGTTTAGTTATCTTGGTTAATGTTAAGTTTATGTGACAGTTGTTATAAAGCTTAGCTTTATACTTAGGACTATCAACATAATATCAATGATTAGTATAGAAGGCAAGACATTTCAGCCTGTGCACTCTTGTTTAATGTTTATCTTTAAAACTGTTGGATAAAATCTCAAAACAAGGCAAAATCAAAATTTAGAACTTGACCGTGACCTTTGACCTTGACCTCATTTTCTAAGTTAAGACCTAGGGGCCTTAAATAAAAACATTACAAGGTTATATGGTTAATAGTTGGTGAGTTGAAAACACATACCGACAAATTTATTTTGTAAAGGTAGATAACTCCATAGAATCACTTCCAAATTATCCAAAAATTCCTGAGGATGTAACGAACAATTTGTTAAAAGAATTTTGTCGATATCTTTTTTTGTTACTAAGGATATGCACTCTGATGATAAACAGTAAATAGGGAGATAACTCTTACAAAGAAAATGGTTCGGCTTAGCAGGGTGAAATTTAATAGCGCATAAACTATACGATACAAATTACAATATAAGAAATATCTAAGCGACATATTGCGAAACAAACAATTATCGCAAGAACAAAATGTGGGGAAAAAAAAAATAATAATCAGAACAAATACAATAATTATAAAACAGAATTTCTATCATGACAATGCCACAGAACGTAATATGTAAAGAACGTTACAACATTGTATCTAAAACATTGGTAATTATAGTAATAACTATTACATTCAGCCAATGTCAACCCTTAAATGCTTAAAGTTATATATTTGTCAGTGCATAACTTTTTAGCTCACCTGTCCCGAAGGGACAAGTGAGCTTATGCCATCACTTGGCGTCCGTCGTCGTCCGTCGTCTGTCGTCCGTCTGTCGTCTGTCGTCGTAAACTATTTCAAGAATCTTCTCCTCTGAAACTACTGGGCCAAATACTTCCAAACTTTAACTGAATGTTCCTTAGGGTATCTTATTTATAAATTGTATCCGAAGTTTTGATCTATCAACAAACATGGTCGCCATTGCTAAAAATAGAACATAGGGGTCAAATGCAGTTTTTGGCTTATAACTCAAAAACCAAAGCATTTAGAGCAAATCTGACATATTGTTTATCAGGTCAAGATCTCTCTGCCCTGAATTTTTCAGATGAATCAGACAACCTGTTGTTGGGTTGCTGCCCCTGAATTGGTAATTTTAAGGAAATTTTGCTGTTTTTGGTTATTATCTTGAATATTATTATATATAGAGATAAACTGTAAACAGGAATAATGTTCAGCAAAGTAAGATTTACAAATAAGTCAACATGACGGAAATGGTCAGTTGACCCCTTTAGGAGTTATTGCCCTTTATAGTCAATTTTTAACCATTTTTCGTAAATCTTAGTAATCTTTTACAAAAATCTTCTCCTCTGAAACTACTGGGCCAAATACTTCCAAACTTCAACTGAATGTTTCTTAGGGTATCTAGTTTGTAAATTGTATCCGAAGTTATGATCTATCAACAAACATGGTCGCCATTGCTAAAAATAGAACATAGGGGTCAAATGCAGTTTTTGGCTTATAACTCAAAAACCATAGCATTTAGAGGAAATCTGACATGGGATAATATTGTTTATCAGGTCAAGATCTATCTGCCCTGAAATTTTCAGATGAATCAGACAACCTGTTGTGGGGTTACTGCCCCTGAATTGGTAATTTTAAGGAAATTTTGCTGTTTTTGGTTATTATCTTGAATATTATTATAGATAGAGATAAACTGTAAACAGCAATAATGTTCAGCAAAGTAAGATTTACAAATAAGTCAACATGACGGAAATGGTCAGTTGACCCCTTTAGGAGTTATTGCCCTTTATAGTCAATTTTTAACCATTTTTCGTAAATCTTAGTAATCTTTTACAAAAATTTTCTCCTCTGAAACTACTGGGCCAAATACTTCCAAACTTTAACTGAATGTTCCTTAGGGTATCTAGTTTGTAAATTGTATCCAAAGTTATGATCTATCAACAAACATGGTCGCCATTGCTAAAAATAGAACATAGGGGTCAAATGCAGTTTTTGGCTTATAACTCAAAAACCAAAGCATTTAGAGCAAATCTGACGTTTGGTAATATTGTTTATCAGGTCAAGATCTATCTGCCCTGAAATTTTCAGATCAATCAGACAACCTGTTGTTGGGTTGCTGCCCCTAAATTGATAATTTTAAGGAAATTTTGCTGTTTTTGTTTATTATCTTGAATATAATTATAGATAGAAATAAACTGTAAACAGCAATAATGTTCAGCAAAGTAAGATCTTCAATTAAGTCAATTTGACCAAAATTGTTAATTGACCCCTTAAGGAGTTATTGCCCTTTAAAGACTTTTTTCACAATTTGTTCATCATGTTGACTTACTTTAAAAAATCTTCTCCTTTGAAACTGCTGTATCAATTTCAGCCAAACTTCATAGATGCCAACCATTACGATTTTTCCGTAATTTTTTCCGATTTTGCGATACAAACTACGCTATTACGGTCAAAGTCAAATAGTTACGGATTCCCAATCATCGCCGTTCAATTTTGTAAATCGCGGATTTTTATCATTACTTTTCCGTCCTGGTCCGGTATTTAAAAAACGACAATGTTATGTTTCCGGTTTCTCAGGAGTTATCAACCTATTGATGGGAACTAACTGACCCCAAGAGGAAAACTTGCATTTTATGAAGTAGTTTTCCCCCTTTCTCTACTTCTCCTTGACAAAACGAAAATGTACGAGTCGAGAACATTTGAACAATTAATGAATGGAATTCATACTACAGACAACATGTTGAACGACAAATTTTAGTGCACATCATTTTGCAACCACTCGTCATTAATTTTTATTGGTAAATGCAAGTTTTTGAATGATTACTGAAAACTTTTCAAAAATACGGAAAATTTGATAGTTTGTTACTGATTGTCTCAAAAGGGGTTGGCATCTATGAAACTTAGGCTAAATGAGTTTCAGAGTATCTAGTATAAATTTTATATTTTATTTCCTTGTATGTCAAGAAACATAGCTCCTATGGCTAAAATAGAACATAGGAGAAAATGATTATTTTTTTGGCTTTTGAAGAAAATAGGACGATCCAAAAAACATTTAAATAAATTGAAAAGCCAAAATAATCATTGATGAGAGATTTAACCAAAAGAATTAAGGTGAGCGATTCAGGCTCTTGAGAGCCTCTTGTTTTAATGTTATCATGAAATTATCACAGCATATGTTAATGACCCAACATTTATAGTCCTGACCTTCAGCCAACGTCTAAAACACGTTGTATGCTGGATGTACATTTCTGCTTGTCAGAGTTCATTTGACATTAACCTTATTTTTCGTGGTTCATTGCTCAATGGTTTTGAGATTAGGTCAGTTTTTCAGATACTATAAGGAGTGGGTCAGTCTAGCAGCGTTCAATTGACCTTGACTTCATCGGTCATTGGTGGACATTGAGTTTTAATGTTAAGTCTGTTTCTCAAAAACTATATTAATTAAGCCATATGGCAACTATGTTTGGTGAATGGAATTATGAAAAAAAAAGTGCACCTATGCATTTGGCATGCTTTGCAAATCATATGTGTATATGACTTTTATCTTACTTTTATGGATTCTGTAATGTTCAAGTTTTATTAGAATTTATAGTAAAACCTTGACCAGAAAGACTTTCAACATTCAAGTATAATCAGATAAGCAGGCAATAATCTCAGCATGTTCACTCTTGGTATCATACATGTCATATTAAGCTAATTTTTCTGAAAAACTGAGATGACAATAGAGAAACACTACACACTGCCAAGACTATGAAAAGACCATAATGTGTGCTCAAACAGATTTAACATGAAAAGACTCGAGATAATCTCAACAGTACTTAACTGTACTTATATGTACTTGACTTTGATGTAGACTTTACTTAATAAGTCTGATTGCGTCTTGATCAGTTGGTAATATTCTCAATATGGTCTCAACAAATGCAAGACCAGTCTTTGCATTTAAATCTAATATGTACTGTTGCGTCAGTCAACACTCATAAAAAAGAAGATGTGGTATGATTTCCAATGAGACAACTGTCCACAAGAGACCAAAATGACAGACATTAACAACTAGGTCACTGTACGGCCTTCAACAATGAACAAAGCCCATACCGTATAGTCAGCTATTAAAGGCCCCGATATGACAATGTAAATGTCAAACTATATATGGTTTATGCAATAACTGGAATTGGTTTATGTCGGTCAAGTTTGTTAAGCAATAGGTCAATTATAGTTGGTGTATGGATTGATTGTAAGGTGTACATGTCTGTCAAGCAGGTATCATCTGATCTTGACCTCATGATCATGGTTCATTAGGTAATGTAAAGTGTTTGTGTATTAGTCTGTTGTTCAAGTACTCTAAGCAATATATGTTGGTGTATGGCATGCTTGTATAAAGGTGTTAATATTGTCTAGCAGATATCATCTGACGTTGAACTCATTGTCATGGTTCATTAGGTAATGTAAAGTGTTTGTGTTTTAGTCTGTTGTTCAAGTACTCTAAGCAATATATGTTGGTGTATGGCATGCTTGTGTAAAGGTGTTAATATTGTCTAGCAGATATCATCTGACGTTGAACTCATTGTCATGGTTCATTAGGTAATGTAAAGTGTTTGTGTTTTAGTCTGTTGTTCAAGTACTCTAAGCAATATATGTTGGTGTATGGCATGCTTGTATAAAGGTGTTAATATTGTCTAGCAGATATCATCTAACGTTGAACTCATTGTCATGGTTCATTAGGTAATGTAAAGTGTTTGTGTTTTAGTCTGTTGTTCTAAGCAATATATGTTGGTGTATGGCATGCTTGTATAAAGGTGTTAATATTGTCTAGCAGATATCATCTGACGTTGAACTCATTGTCATGGTTCATTAGGTAATGTAAAGTGTTTGTGTTTTAGTCTGTTGTTCAAGTACTCCAAGCAATATAATATGTTGGTGTATGGCATGCTTGTATAAAGGTGTTAATATTGTCTAGCAGATATCATCTGACGTTGAACTCATTGTCATGGTTCATTAGGTAATGTAAAGTGTTTGTGTTTTAGTCTGTTGTTCTAAGCAATATATGTTGGTGTATGGCATGCTTGTATAAAGGTGTTAATGTTGTCTAGCAGATATCATCTGACGTTGAACTCATTGTCATGGTTTATTAGGTAATGTAAAGTGTTTGTGTTTTAGTCTGTTGTTCTAAGCAATATATGTTGGTGTATGGCATGCTTGTGTAAAGGCGTTAATGTTGTCTAGCAGATATCATCTGACATTGAACTCATTGTCATGGTTCATTAGGTAATGTAAAGTGTTTGTGTTTTAGTCTGTTGTTCAAGTACTCTAAGCAATATATGTTGGTGTATGGCATGCTTGTGTAAAGGTGTTAATATTGTCTAGCAGATATCACCTGACGTTGAACTCATTGTCATGGTTCATTAGGTAATGTAAAGTGTTTGTGTTTTAGTCTGTTGTTCAAGTACTCTAAGCAATATATGTTGGTGTATGGCATGCTTGTATAAAGGTGTTAATATTGTCTAGCAGATATCATCTGACGTTGAACTCATTGTCATGGTTCATTAGGTAATGTAAAGTGTTTGTGTTTTAGTCTGTTGTTCAAGTACTCTAAGCAATATATGTTGGTGTGTGGCATGCTTGTATAAAGGTGTTAATATTGTCTAGCAGATATCATCTGACGTTGAACTCATTGTCATGGTTCATTAGGTAATGTAAAGTGTTTGTGTTTTAGTCTGTTGTTCAAGTACTCTAAGCAATATATGTTGGTGTATGGCATGCTTGTATAAAGGTGTTAATGTTGTCTAGCAGATATCATCTGACATTGAACTCATTGTCATGGTTCATTAGGTAATGTAAAGTGTTTGAACAACAGACTAAAACACAAACACTTTACATTACCTAATGAACCATGACAATGAGTTCAACGTCAGATGATATCTGCTAGACAATATTAACACCTTTACACAAGCATGCCATACAGCAACATACATTGCTTAGAGTACTTGAACAACAGACTAAAACACAAACACTTTACATTACCTAATGAACCATGATCATGAGGTCAAGACAAACACTTTACATTACCTAATGAACCATGACAATGAGTTCAACGTCAGATGATATCTGCTAGACAATATTAACACCTTTATACAAGCATGCCATACACCAACATATATTGCTTAGAGTACGTGTTTTAGTCTGTTGTTCAAGTACTCTAAGCAATATATGTTGGTGTATGGCATGCTTGTATAAAGGTGTTAATATTGTCTAGCAGATATCATCTGACGTTGAACTCATTGTCATGGTTCATTAGGTAATGTAAAGTGTTTGTGTTTTAGTCTGTTGTTCAAGTACTCTAAGCAATATATGTTGGTGTATGACATGCTTGTGTAAAGGTGTTAATGTTGTCTAGCAGATATCATCTGACGTTGAACTCATTGTCATGGTTCATTAGGTAATGTAAAGTGTTTGTGTTTTAGTCTGTTGTTCTAAGCAATATATGTTGGTGTATGACATGCTTGTGTAAAGGTGTTAATGTTGTCTAGCAGATATCATCTGACGTTGAACTCATTGTCATGGTTCATTAGGTAATGTAAAGTATTTGTGTTTTAGTCTGTTGTTCTAAGCAATATATGTTGGTGTATGACATGCTTGTGTAAAGGTGTTAATGTTGTCTAGCAGATATCATCTGACGTTGAACTCATTGTCATGGTTCATTAGGTAATGTACAGTATTTGTGTTTTAGTCTGTTGTTCTAAGCAATGTATGTTGGTGTATGACATGCTTGTGTAAAGGTGTTAATATTGTCTAGCAGATATCATCTGACGTTGAACTCATTGTCATGGTTCATTAGGTAATGTAAAGTGTTGGTGTTTTAGTCTGTTGTTCAAGTACTCTAAGCAATATATGTTGGTGTATGGCATGCTTGTATAAAGGTGTTAATATTGTCTAGCAGATATCATCTGACGTTGAACTCATTGTCATGGTTCATTAGGTAATGTAAAGTGTTTGTGTTTTAGTCTGTTGTTCAAGTACTCTAAGCAATATATGTTGGTGTATGGCATGCTTGTATAAAGGTGTTAATATTGTCTAGCAGATATCATCTGACGTTGAACTCATTGTCATGGTTCATTAGGTAATGTAAAGTGTTTGTGTTTTAGTCTGTTGTTCAAGTACTCTAAGCAATATATGTTGGTGTATGACATGCTTGTATAAAGGTGTTAATATTGTCAAGCAGATATCATCTGACGTTGAACTCATTGTCATGGTTCATTAGGTAATGTTAAGTGTTTGTGTTTTAGTCTGTTGTTCAAGTACTCTAAGCAATATATGTTGGTGTATGGCATGCTTGTATAAAGGTGTTAATATTGTCTAGCAGATATCATCTGACGTTGAACTCATTGTCATGGTTCATTAGGTAATGTAAAGTGTTTGTGTTTTAGTCTGTTGTTCAAGTACTCTTAGCAATATATGTTGGTGTATGGCATGCTTGTATAAAGGTGCGAATATTGTCTAGCAGATATCATCTGACGTTGAACTCATTGTCATGGTTCATTAGGTAATGTAAAGTGTTTGTGTTTTAGTCTGTTGTTCAAGTACTCTAAGCAATATATGTTGGTGTATGACATGCTTGTATAAAGGTGTTAATATTGTCTAGCAGATATCATCTGACGTTGAACTCATTGTCATGGTTCATTAGGTAATGTAAAGTGTTTGTGTTTTAGTCTGTTGTTCAAGTACTCTAAGCAATATATGTTGGTGTATGGCATGCTTGTATAAAGGTGTTAATATTGTCTAGCAGATATCATCTGACGTTGAACTCATTGTCATGGTTCATTAGGTAATGTAAAGTGTTTGTGTTTTAGTCTGTTGTTCAAGTACTCTAAGCAATATATGTTGGTGTATGGCATGCTTGTATAAAGGTGTTAATATTGTCTAGCAGATATCATCTGACGTTGAACTCATTGTCATGGTTCATTAGGTAATGTAAAGTGTTTGTGTTTTAGTCTGTTGTTCTAAGCAATATATGTTGGTGTATGGCATGCTTGTATAAAGGTGTTAATGTTGTCTAGCAGATATCATCTGACGTTGAACTCATTGTCATGGTTTATTAGGTAATGTAAAGTGTTTGTGTTTTAGTCTGTTGTTCTAAGCAATATATGTTGGTGTATGGCATGCTTGTGTAAAGGCGTTAATGTTGTCTAGCAGATATCATCTGACATTGAACTCATTGTCATGGTTCATTAGGTAATGTAAAGTGTTTGTGTTTTAGTCTGTTGTTCAAGTACTCTAAGCAATATATGTTGGTGTATGGCATGCTTGTGTAAAGGTGTTAATATTGTCTAGCAGATATCACCTGACGTTGAACTCATTGTCATGGTTCATTAGGTAATGTAAAGTGTTTGTGTTTTAGTCTGTTGTTCAAGTACTCTAAGCAATATATGTTGGTGTATGGCATGCTTGTATAAAGGTGTTAATATTGTCTAGCAGATATCATCTGACGTTGAACTCATTGTCATGGTTCATTAGGTAATGTAAAGTGTTTGTGTTTTAGTCTGTTGTTCAAGTACTCTAAGCAATATATGTTGGTGTGTGGCATGCTTGTATAAAGGTGTTAATATTGTCTAGCAGATATCATCTGACGTTGAACTCATTGTCATGGTTCATTAGGTAATGTAAAGTGTTTGTGTTTTAGTCTGTTGTTCAAGTACTCTAAGCAATATATGTTGGTGTATGGCATGCTTGTATAAAGGTGTTAATGTTGTCTAGCAGATATCATCTGACATTGAACTCATTGTCATGGTTCATTAGGTAATGTAAAGTGTTTGAACAACAGACTAAAACACAAACACTTTACATTACCTAATGAACCATGACAATGAGTTCAACGTCAGATGATATCTGCTAGACAATATTAACACCTTTACACAAGCATGCCATACAGCAACATACATTGCTTAGAGTACTTGAACAACAGACTAAAACACAAACACTTTACATTACCTAATGAACCATGATCATGAGGTCAAGACAAACACTTTACATTACCTAATGAACCATGACAATGAGTTCAACGTCAGATGATATCTGCTAGACAATATTAACACCTTTATACAAGCATGCCATACACCAACATATATTGCTTAGAGTACGTGTTTTAGTCTGTTGTTCAAGTACTCTAAGCAATATATGTTGGTGTATGGCATGCTTGTATAAAGGTGTTAATATTGTCTAGCAGATATCATCTGACGTTGAACTCATTGTCATGGTTCATTAGGTAATGTAAAGTGTTTGTGTTTTAGTCTGTTGTTCAAGTACTCTAAGCAATATATGTTGGTGTATGACATGCTTGTGTAAAGGTGTTAATGTTGTCTAGCAGATATCATCTGACGTTGAACTCATTGTCATGGTTCATTAGGTAATGTAAAGTGTTTGTGTTTTAGTCTGTTGTTCTAAGCAATATATGTTGGTGTATGACATGCTTGTGTAAAGGTGTTAATGTTGTCTAGCAGATATCATCTGACGTTGAACTCATTGTCATGGTTCATTAGGTAATGTAAAGTATTTGTGTTTTAGTCTGTTGTTCTAAGCAATATATGTTGGTGTATGACATGCTTGTGTAAAGGTGTTAATGTTGTCTAGCAGATATCATCTGACGTTGAACTCATTGTCATGGTTCATTAGGTAATGTACAGTATTTGTGTTTTAGTCTGTTGTTCTAAGCAATGTATGTTGGTGTATGACATGCTTGTGTAAAGGTGTTAATATTGTCTAGCAGATATCATCTGACGTTGAACTCATTGTCATGGTTCATTAGGTAATGTAAAGTGTTGGTGTTTTAGTCTGTTGTTCAAGTACTCTAAGCAATATATGTTGGTGTATGGCATGCTTGTATAAAGGTGTTAATATTGTCTAGCAGATATCATCTGACGTTGAACTCATTGTCATGGTTCATTAGGTAATGTAAAGTGTTTGTGTTTTAGTCTGTTGTTCAAGTACTCTAAGCAATATATGTTGGTGTATGGCATGCTTGTATAAAGGTGTTAATATTGTCTAGCAGATATCATCTGACGTTGAACTCATTGTCATGGTTCATTAGGTAATGTAAAGTGTTTGTGTTTTAGTCTGTTGTTCAAGTACTCTAAGCAATATATGTTGGTGTATGACATGCTTGTATAAAGGTGTTAATATTGTCAAGCAGATATCATCTGACGTTGAACTCATTGTCATGGTTCATTAGGTAATGTTAAGTGTTTGTGTTTTAGTCTGTTGTTCAAGTACTCTAAGCAATATATGTTGGTGTATGGCATGCTTGTATAAAGGTGTTAATATTGTCTAGCAGATATCATCTGACGTTGAACTCATTGTCATGGTTCATTAGGTAATGTAAAGTGTTTGTGTTTTAGTCTGTTGTTCAAGTACTCTTAGCAATATATGTTGGTGTATGGCATGCTTGTATAAAGGTGCGAATATTGTCTAGCAGATATCATCTGACGTTGAACTCATTGTCATGGTTCATTAGGTAATGTAAAGTGTTTGTGTTTTAGTCTGTTGTTCAAGTACTCTAAGCAATATATGTTGGTGTATGACATGCTTGTATAAAGGTGTTAATATTGTCTAGCAGATATCATCTGACGTTGAACTCATTGTCATGGTTCATTAGGTAATGTAAAGTGTTTGTGTTTTAGTCTGTTGTTCAAGTACTCTAAGCAATATATGTTGGTGTATGGCATGCTTGTATAAAGGTGTTAATATTGTCTAGCAGATATCATCTGACGTTGAACTCATTGTCATGGTTCATTAGGTAATGTAAAGTGTTTGTGTTTTAGTCTGTTGTTCAAGTACTCTAAGCAATATATGTTGGTGTATGGCATGCTTGTATAAAGGTGTTAATATTGTCTAGCAGATATCATCTGACGTTGAACTCATTGTCATGGTTCATTAGGTAATGTAAAGTGTTTGTGTTTTAGTCTGTTGTTCAAGTACTCTAAGCAATATATGTTGGTGTATGACATGCTTGTATAAAGGTGTTAATGTTGTCTAGCAGATATCATCTGACGTTGAACTCATTGTCATGGTTCATTAGGTAATGTAAAGTTTTTGTGTTTTAGTCTATTGTTCAAGTACTCTAAGCAATATATGTTGGTGTATGACATGCTTGTGTAAAGGTGTTAATATTGTCTAGCAGATATCATCTGACGTTGAACTCATTGTCATGGTTCATTAGGTAATGTTAAGTGTTTGTGTTTTAGTCTGTTGTTCTAAGCAATATATGTTGGTGTATGGCATGCTTGTATAAAGGTGTTAATGTTGTCTAGCAGATATCATCTGACATTGAACTCATTGTCATGGTTCATTAGGTAATGTAAAGTGTTTGAACAACAGACTAAAACACAAACACTTTACATTACCTAATGAACCATGACAATGAGTTCAACGTCAGATGATATCTGCTAGACAATATTAACACCTTTACACAAGCATGCCATACAGCAACATACATTGCTTAGAGTACTTGAACAACAGACTAAAACACAAACACTTTACATTACCTAATGAACCATGATCATGAGGTCAAGACAAACACTTTACATTACCTAATGAACCATGACAATGAGTTCAACGTCAGATGATATCTGCTAGACAATATTAACACCTTTATACAAGCATGCCATACACCAACATATATTGCTTAGAGTACGTGTTTTAGTCTGTTGTTCAAGTACTCTAAGCAATATATGTTGGTGTATGGCATGCTTGTATAAAGGTGTTAATATTGTCTAGCAGATATCATCTGACGTTGAACTCATTGTCATGGTTCATTAGGTAATGTAAAGTGTTTGTGTTTTAGTCTGTTGTTCAAGTACTCTAAGCAATATATGTTGGTGTATGACATGCTTGTGTAAAGGTGTTAATGTTGTCTAGCAGATATCATCTGACGTTGAACTCATGGTCATGGTTCATTAGGTAATGTAAAGTGTTTGTGTTTTAGTCTGTTGTTCTAAGCAATATATGTTGGTGTATGACATGCTTGTGTAAAGGTGTTAATGTTGTCTAGCAGATATCATCTGACGTTGAACTCATTGTCATGGTTCATTAGGTAATGTAAAGTATTTGTGTTTTAGTCTGTTGTTCTAAGCAATATATGTTGGTGTATGACATGCTTGTGTAAAGGTGTTAATGTTGTCTAGCAGATATCATCTGACGTTGAACTCATTGTCATGGTTCATTAGGTAATGTAAAGTATTTGTGTTTTAGTCTGTTGTTCTAAGCAATGTATGTTGGTGTATGACATGCTTGTGTAAAGGTGTTAATATTGTCTAGCAGATATCATCTGACGTTGAACTCATTGTCATGGTTCATTAGGTAATGTAAAGTGTTGGTGTTTTAGTCTGTTGTTCAAGTACTCTAAGCAATATATGTTGGTGTATGGCATGCTTGTATAAAGGTGTTAATATTGTCTAGCAGATATCATCTGACGTTGAACTCATTGTCATGGTTCATTAGGTAATGTAAAGTGTTTGTGTTTTAGTCTGTTGTTCAAGTACTCTAAGCAATATATGTTGGTGTATGGCATGCTTGTATAAAGGTGTTAATATTGTCTAGCAGATATCATCTGACGTTGAACTCATTGTCATGGTTCATTGGGTAATGTAAAGTGTTTGTGTTTTAGTCTGTTGTTCAAGTACTCTAAGCAATATATGTTGGTGTATGACATGCTTGTATAAAGGTGTTAATATTGTCAAGCAGATATCATCTGACGTTGAACTCATTGTCATGGTTCATTAGGTAATGTTAAGTGTTTGTGTTTTAGTCTGTTGTTCAAGTACTCTAAGCAATATATGTTGGTGTATGGCATGCTTGTATAAAGGTGTTAATATTGTCTAGCAGATATCATCTGACGTTGAACTCATTGTCATGGTTCATTAGGTAATGTAAAGTGTTTGTGTTTTAGTCTGTTGTTCAAGTACTCTTAGCAATATATGTTGGTGTATGGCATGCTTGTATAAAGGTGCGAATATTGTCTAGCAGATATCATCTGACGTTGAACTCATTGTCATGGTTCATTAGGTAATGTAAAGTGTTTGTGTTTTAGTCTGTTGTTCAAGTACTCTAAGCAATATATGTTGGTGTATGACATGCTTGTATAAAGGTGTTAATATTGTCTAGCAGATATCATCTGACATTGAACTCATTGTCATGGTTCATTAGGTAATGTAAAGTGTTTGTGTTTTAGTCTGTTGTTCAAGTACTCTAAGCAATATATGTTGGTGTATGGCATGCTTGTATAAAGGTGTTAATATTGTCTAGCAGATATCATCTGACGTTGAACTCATTGTCATGGTTCATTAGGTAATGTAAAGTGTTTGTGTTTTAGTCTGTTGTTCAAGTACTCTAAGCAATATATGTTGGTGTATGACATGCTTGTGTAAAGGTGTTAATATTGTCTAGCAGATATCATCTGACGTTGAACTCATTGTCATGGTTCATTAGGTAATGTAAAGTGTTTGTGTTTTAGTCTGTTGTTCAAGTACTCTAAGCAATATATGTTGGTGTATGACATGCTTGTGTAAAGGTGTTAATATTGTCAAGCAGGTATCATCTGATCTTGACCTCATGATCATGGTTCATTAGGTAATGTAAAGTGTTTGTGTTTTAGTCTGTTGTTCAAGTACTCTAAGCAATATATGTTGGTGTATGACATGCTTGTATAAAGGTGTTAATGTTGTCTAACAGATATCATCTGACGTTGAACTCATTGTCATGGTTCATTGGGTAATGTAAAGTGTTTGTGTTTTAGTCTGTTGTTCAAGTACTCTAAGCAATATATGTTGGTGTATGGCATGCTTGAAAAAAGGTGTTAATATTGTCTAGCAGATATCATCTGACGTTGAACTCATTGTCATGGTTCATTAGGTAATGTAAAGTTTTTGTGTTTTAGTCTGTTGTTCAAGTACTCTAAGCAATATATGTTGGTGTATGGCATGCTTGTGTAAAGGTGTTAATGTTGTCTAGCAGATATCATCTGACGTTGAACTCATTGTCATGGTTCATTAGGTAATGTAAAGTTTTTGTGTTTTAGTCTGTTGTTCAAGTACTCTAAGCAATATATGTTGGTGTATGGCATGCTTGTATAAAGGTGTTAATATTGTCTAGCAGATATCATCTTGACATTGAACTCATTGTCATGGTTCATTAGGTAATGTAAAGTGTTTGTGTTTTAGTCTGTTGTTCTAAGCAATATATGTTGGTGTATGGCATGCTTGTATAAAGGTGTTAATATTGTCTAGCAGATATCATCTGACGTTGAACTCATTGTCATGGTTCATTAGGTAATGTAAAGTGTTTGTGTTTTAGTCTGTTGTTCAAGTACTCTAAGCAATATATGTTGGTGTATGACATGCTTGTATAAAGGTGTTAATATTGTCTAGCAGATATCATCTGACGTTGAACTCATTGTCATGGTTCATTAGGTAATGTAAAGTGTTTGTGTTTTAGTCTGTTGTTCAAGTACTCTAAGCAATATATGTTGGTGTATGGCATGCTTGTATAAAGGTGTTAATATTGTCTAGCAGATATCATCTGACGTTGAACTCATTGTCATGGTTCATTAAGTAATGTAAAGTGTTTGTGTTTTAGTCTGTTGTTCAAGTACTCTAAGCAATATATGTTGGTGTATGACATGCTTGTGTAAAGGTGTTAATATTGTCAAGCAGGTATCATCTGATCTTGACCTCATGATCATGGTTCATTAGGTAATGTAAAGTGTTTGTGTTTTAGTCTGTTGTTCAAGTACTCTAAGCAATATATGTTGGTGTATGACATGCTTGTATAAAGGTGTTAATGTTGTCTAACAGATATCATCTGACGTTGAACTCATTGTCATGGTTCATTGGGTAATGTAAAGTGTTTGTGTTTTAGTCTGTTGTTCAAGTACTCTAAGCAATATATGTTGGTGTATGGCATGCTTGAAAAAAGGTGTTAATATTGTCTAGCAGATATCATCTGACGTTGAACTCATTGTCATGGTTCATTAGGTAATGTAAAGTGTTTGTGTTTTAGTCTGTTGTTCAAGTACTCTAAGCAATATATGTTGGTGTATGACATGCTTGTGTAAAGGTGTTAATGTTGTCTAGCAGATATCATCTGACGTTGAACTCATTGTCATGGTTCATTAGGTAATGTAAAGTTTTTGTGTTTTAGTCTGTTGTTCAAGTACTCTTAGCAATATATGTTGGTGTATGGCATGCTTGTATAAAGGTGTTAATATTGTCTAGCAGATATCATCTGACATTGAACTCATTGTCATGGTTCATTAGGTAATGTAAAGTGTTTGTGTTTTAGTCTGTTGTTCTAAGCAATATATGTTGGTGTATGGCATGCTTGTATAAAGGTGTTAATATTGTCTAGCAGATATCATCTGACGTTGAACTCATTGTCATGGTTCATTAGGTAATGTAAAGTGTTTGTGTTTTAGTCTGTTGTTCTAAGCAATATATGTTGGTGTATGGCATGCTTGTGTAAAGGCGTTAATGTTGTCTAGCAGATATCATCTGACATTGAACTCATTGTCATGGTTCATTAGGTAATGTAAAGTGTTTGTGTTTTAGTCTGTTGTTCAAGTACTCTAAGCAATATATGTTGGTGTATGGCATGCTTGTGTAAAGGTGTTAATATTGTCTAGCAGATATCATCTGACGTTGAACTCATTGTCATGGTTCATTAGGTAATGTAAAGTGTTTGTGTTTTAGTCTGTTGTTCAAGTACTCTAAGCAATATATGTTGGTGTATGACATGCTTGTATAAAGGTGTTAATATTGTCTAACAGATATCATCTGACGTTGAACTCATTGTCATGGTTCATTAGGTAATGTTAAGTGTTTGTGTTTTAGTCTGTTGTTCAAGTACTCTAAGCAATATATGTTGGTGTATGGCATGCTTGTATAAAGTTGTTAATATTGTCTAGCAGATATCATCTGACGTTGAACTCATTGTCATGGTTCATTAGGTAATGTAAAGTGTTTGTGTTTTAGTCTGTTGTTCAAGTACTCTTAGCAATATATGTTGGTGTATGGCATGCTTGTATAAAGGTGTTAATATTGTCTAGCAGATATCATCTGACGTTGAACTCATTGTCATGGTTCATTAGGTAATGTAAAGTGTTTGTGTTTTAGTCTGTTGTTCAAGTACTCTAAGCAATATATGTTGGTGTATGACATGCTTGTATAAAGGTGTTAATATTGTCTAGCAGATATCATCTGACGTTGAACTCATTGTCATGGTTCATTAGGTAATGTAAAGTGTTTGTGTTTTAGTCTGTTGTTCAAGTACTCTAAGCAATATATGTTGGTGTATGGCATGCTTGTATAAAGGTGTTAATATTGTCTAGCAGATATCATCTGACGTTGAACTCATTGTCATGGTTCATTAGGTAATGTAAAGTGTTTGTGTTTTAGTCTGTTGTTCAAGTACTCTAAGCAATATATGTTGGTGTATGACATGCTTGTGTAAAGGTGTTAATATTGTCTAGCAGATATCATCTGACGTTGAACTCATTGTCATGGTTCATTAGGTAATGTAAAGTGTTTGTGTTTTAGTCTGTTGTTCAAGTACTCTAAGCAATATATGTTGGTGTATGACATGCTTGTGTAAAGGTGTTAATATTGTCAAGCAGGTATCATCTGATCTTGACCTCATGATCATGGTTCATTAGGTAATGTAAAGTGTTTGTGTTTTAGTCTGTTGTTCAAGTACTCTAAGCAATATATGTTGGTGTATGACATGCTTGTATAAAGGTGTTAATGTTGTCTAACAGATATCATCTGACGTTGAACTCATTGTCATGGTTCATTGGGTAATGTAAAGTGTTTGTGTTTTAGTCTGTTGTTCAAGTACTCTAAGCAATATATGTTGGTGTATGGCATGCTTGAAAAAAGGTGTTAATATTGTCTAGCAGATATCATCTGACGTTGAACTCATTGTCATGGTTCATTAGGTAATGTAAAGTGTTTGTGTTTTAGTCTGTTGTTCAAGTACTCTAAGCAATATATGTTGGTGTATGACATGCTTGTGTAAAGGTGTTAATGTTGTCTAGCAGATATCATCTGACGTTGAACTCATTGTCATGGTTCATTAGGTAATGTAAAGTTTTTGTGTTTTAGTCTGTTGTTCAAGTACTCTAAGCAATATATGTTGGTGTATGGCATGCTTGTGTAAAGGTGTTAATGTTGTCTATAAGCTAGCAGATATCATCTGACATTGAACTCATTGTCATGGTTCATTGATCAATGTTAAGTTTCATTTTAAGGTGGTCTGTTTTTCAATTATAAACAATAGATCAGTTATATTATGTGTATACAAATTGTAAGTTGTAAATGTCTGTTTGACATGATTTATCTGACCCGTGATGCTTTAAGTTAAACTATATCTTTAAGACTTTCAACATCTATGTAGATGTTTCGGTCTGTCACTCCAGATTTATGGAACATTAATTGTCAGATTTTTAACATACTTTTACCAAAACCTTAGTTTACTTCGTTTGATTTTGTAGAAACTTTAAATACTATTGAAATTGGTGAACATAACAAACTGGTTTAAACTGTATCATCAGGCATGCTTCTGTACATATCTATTTAATGTGCCTTCGAAATATCCAATATTAGCTTGCATGAATTTCAAAATGCACAACAAGGGTGTACTATGTTCTCCTAGTAGAGCTTTCTTACAAATTGACGAAAGGTACGTAAGACTCTTTTTAGGGATCCTTTATTTTGACATATTTAAATAATAGTCGTGGAATTTCGAACAATTATCCTACATGCAACGACACTTATTAAATTGGACTTTTCTTGAGAAATTTTTAGAATTTCGGGACGTACGATAGGTTAAAATATGATACCACCAGGTCGGAGGAGATAACACTACAAAATATCCTAAATACACCTAGCATTTTGTCTAGTAGTCAGACGAATAAAATGCCCCTTAAAGACTGAAAACCGACCCCTCCCCTTCTCTTCAATATTACAATGTTGCACTGTTTAAACCCAGAAAATGTCAAAGCAAATACATTGTCTTCTTCCCTTACAGAAAAATAAGAAAAATTAAAACACAAATACTTCCTTGATTCAAAACTTGCAACGCTCAAAATAATAAAATGAAAATGAATAAAAAAGATGATCTTCATACTTTGCCATATCCTATGCTGGTGCTCGTTTAATAACTTTTGTATCATCGCCTCTCCTCTGGTAATATTCATTGCCCCCCTCCCCCCTCCCTAAATGTGTATATATGATACACCGCAGCAATGGAACGAATATTTTAGCGAATAACTGCGTTTTGCCTATAGTCCTGAACATTCATGAAATATTAGCCACTGGACGATAAGTGACAACTTCGTGTCTATCTTCAAAACATGTGTACTGTTAACTCGTCATTATAAAATCCACAATGTATATGGTGCATATTTTTTTCTTGATATACAAAATATGTTTTTCTAGATTTATTCAACATTACTTTTTAAAAACATTGTGGCATCATTTTTTATTATCAAATCTCGATATTCCACTTTGACAATTTGCTGAAAGTGTACTATAAAAAAAATAAAAATAAAGATTAATCTTGTCGTTTAATTTAGACTAACGTACTTCAATAATGCCATTGAAAAGTTAATCGTGAAACTCGTGCTTAAAAAATTCCCGCGGAAATGTGTGTACTAGTGGTTTACCTAAGTAACGTATCGGACGTAAGTGTATTTGACACTATTTTTCTCTGTTTGATTATATTAAAATCGTGTATTATTTGCGATATTATTATTTTTGAAGAATAAACTTGATTTAGAAAAGAATGCTGTTTTACTGGATAAAACAAAGACTCTTTTAACTATTATTGTGGAAATGAAATACGTGCTCCCTTTCCGTTCGTTCGTACCTTTCGTCAATTTGTAAGAAAGCTCTAATGTAACTTTGTGTTGTTTTCTGTAAGTGGGATGCTATTTGTATTATTATTTTCAGGTTTAAGTGATGATGCTTTAAACCAGAGACCAAGTGATATTGAACTGTTGCGTTTTTCAATCAAATGTGCATCAAGCCATATGCATGAGTTAGTGACATTTCTGGAAATGTCTGATCAATGGGATACTATCACAGAAAATTATCCCACAAATAAAGAAGTTGCGAAATTTGTTATTTTATTAAAATGGAAGGAGAAGAAAGAAAAGAACAATTTTAGAGCATTAGCAGAAGCTCTGACAAACATGGAAATATCATCACATGTTTTGTGTCAAGTAAGTGTATACCCGTACCTATTGTGTAATGACTAAAACCAATTTGAAAATTTGACATTGTGAACATGTTTAAAAGTTTTATATATGGACACTTTTAATATGTATTTATTTGTGTCATCAATCAACATGAATTCAACATATATTTAGATGACGTACTCACTTGTAAGGCTTGCTAGAGGCACTTGTCTGTTTTACACACTGTATTTGCTCTTATGTGTCCTTTGTGGTCTTTAGTCTCTTCTGCAATGAATGATATACATATTTAATATTCATATACAGTTGCACATATGACAACTTTTTGTTTAAGGCTTGATATTTCAAAGAAATGATTGTTTGGTGTAAATGTTGGTCTTCTAAGTATTGAACATGACCTATTCCCAAGTATAACTGTCTTGCTTAATGTTATTAGACGTGTCTCAGTATTTGTACATCCAACATTAATGAATTCAGTTATGATGTCTCATTTGTAATTCTGGTTTGATGTTGTTTTATGTCTTATCTTTTGTGGTTTTAAATCCATTTTTATTTTCTTTATGTTTGTAAAAGTAAAGATATTAATCACCTAGATCATGTATATGATTTTTAGGTTTAAAGCAACTATATGCACAGGATGTATTTTGATATTAAAAAATTTCAAAGTTTTTATTTAAAAGGAAATCAAGGTTATAACATACAAATAATTACACTCTTACTACACAATTTTATCTTAATATTCTTGTAATGTTTAGGAAATACATCCTTACAAACTGAAACCCAATTTCATATTTGGAAATTTAGCTGGGACGTCATTTTTTGTAACGTTGAAAAATTCATGTGAGGCACATTTCATTTATTTATATTCTGTTGTGCTTTATTTGTAATATGTCGTAAATTAGTTGTAGGTGTTTGTTGTTATTATGTGATTTACATGTTGAAATGGATTATTGTATTGTTTATTTATGTACTTGTGTGTACTGAACGTTCTTGCATGTATTTGTACTTTATTCATGTCACATACCGTAGTCAATTTAGCAGTATTTTGAACATTGCTGTATAAGTGGAAGGTTTTGTTCGTTAAAAAAACAGATGCAATCTACCATTTTTATACGACCGCAAAAATTGAAAATTTTTTGGTCGTATATTGGTATCATGTTGGCGTCTTCGTCGTCGTTGTCCGAATACTTTTAGTTTTCGCACTCTAACTTTAGTAAAAGTGAATAGAAATCTATGAAATTTTAACACAAGGTTGATGACCACAAAAGGAAGGTTGGGATTGATTTTGGGAGTTTTGGTCTCAACATTTATGGAATTAGGGGCCAAAATGGCCCAAATAAGCATTTTCGTGGTTTTCGCACTATAACTTTAGTTTAAGTAAATAGAAATCTATGAAATTTTGACACAAGGTTTATGACCACAAACGGCAGGTTGGGATTGATTTTGGGAGTTTTGGTTCCAACAGTTTAGGAAATAAGGGCCAAAAAAGGGCCCAAATAAGCATTATTCCTGGTTTTCGCACAATAACTTTAGTATAAGTAAATAGAAATCAATGCAATTTACACACAGGGTTTATGACCACAAAAGGAAGGTTGGGATGGATTTTGGGAGTTGAGGTCCCCACAGTTTAAGAATTAGGGCCAAAAAGGGGCCCAGATAAGCATTATTCTTGGTTTTTGCACCATAACTTTAGTATAAGTAAATAGAAATATATGAAATTTAAACACAAGGTTTATGACCATAAAAGGAAGGTTGAGTTTGATTTTGGGAGTTTTGGTCCCAACAGTTTAGGAATAAGGGGCCCAAAGGGTCCAAAATTGAACTTTGTTTGATTTCATCAAAAATTGAATAATTGGGGTTCGTTGATATGCCGAATCTAACTGTGTATGTAGATTCTTAACTTTTGGTCCCGTTTTCAAATTGGTCTACATTAAGGTCCAAAGGTTCCAAAATTAAACTTAGTTTGATTTTAACAAAAAATGAATCCTTCGGGTTCTTTGATATGCTGAATCTAAAAATGTACTTAGATTTTTTATCATTGGCGCAGTTTTCAAGTTGGTCCAAATCGGGGACCAAAATTAAACTTTGTTTGATTTTATCAAAAATTGAATAGTTGGGGTTCTTTGATATGCCGAATCTAACTGTGTATGTAGATTCTTAACTTTTGGTCCCGTTTTCAAATTGGTCTACATTAAGGTCCAAAGGTTCCAAAATTAAACTTTGTTTGATTTTAACAAAAAATAAATTCTTGGGCTTTTTTGATATGCTGAATCTAAACATGTACTTAGATTTTTGATTATGGACCCAGTTTTCAAGTTGGTTCAAATCAGGATCCAAAATTATTATATTAAGTATTGTGCAATAGCAAGAAATTTTCAATTGCACAGTATTGCGCAATAGCAAGAAATCTTCAATTGCACAGTATTGTGCAATAGCAAATATTTTCAATTGCACAGTATTGTGCAATAGCAAGAAATATCTAATTGCACAATATTGTGCAATAGCAAGAAATTTTCAAATGGAGTTATCTTTCTTTGTCCAGAATAGTAGTTGAATCAACTTAAATCATTGTTTTATACAATATGCAATGTATATTCACTTTTACTACCAACTGATAAATTAAAACAATCTTTACCATTCAGTGATAACAAGCACTTTATTTTACATTTTGATATTTTATGATGTATTTAAATAAGTAGTTATTGTTGCAAACTCCATTAGAAATTTGAATTAAGATCAGTTTTGGAAAAAGGGAAAGTTTTTCCTCCCCCCGTTTCTATTGAAGTCATCAAGACCAAATATTGACCATCGATAGATCTCATAATGACGTATTACCAGATGAGGCTGTGTAGGATTTCATCATCCCCTTTGAGAGTTATTTTCCCTTGAAGCATTTTTGTTATTTGCATTTTTTCTTAAAAAGTATTAGAGATAGAATAGAATTGAAAATGGCAGCATGTACAGGAACAGATGACAATGTTAATAAACATAAACGATTAGTAGGTTATTTACCCTGGTAAGGAGTTATTCCCCTTGAAAAATTATACATTTTTGGAAAATTTTTATTTCAAGAACCGGAAGTCGTAGAGACTTGGGACCTGCACCAATATTCTTTAATTTGCACTCAAGGTCAAAGGTCACTGAGTGCAAAAAAAAATATCCTGTAATTTCAAGCTTACATATTAAGAAAACGATAAGAGTTTGCTGCATACATACTGTGTATTAAATGTTCCTCTCGACGAGCTCTACATTTTATACACACGCTCAAAAATGTCCGACCGTCTCTTCAAAAGTTGCATCAAGATAATTAAAAAAAGTATAGTTTTGTGTGTATATCTTTGAAAAGGTAACAGATATCAACCTACTATAAGCTTAAAAAATGAACAGTATTTTAAGACCTTCAATTTGAGGTCAATGTCAGGTCATGATGAAATTTCACCTTGACCTTCAAAGAGTACTATGACCTTGACCTTGTGACATTTAACAGATCAAGAGGTCCTGAGTTGAATGGTAGTAGTCCAATGTCTCTACGACTTCCGGTTCTCAAGTTTGGTATTGCATCATATATTTGATGATTCATTGTGACCTTGATGAACTTTGAAATTGTCCCAATTTTTTTTTCTACAATGATGTCCTTTAAGTGCAGATCATTTATCATTTATCAGATTTGAGATATCTATTGTCGTTTTAGAGGTAATGCAGTTTGAAATTTTGCGAGCGGAGGCATGTATTTCTGAATCAACAACAGGTTACCACCTAAAATGTTTTAGAAATTGAAGAGGTTAACATTGTGTTACGGCCAGAAATAACCTTTAAATTGTAGCCAACAAAAGACACAAATCAATACTAAAATTTAACAATATTTATTATACAAAAGTTTACAAGAAGTATTACACAAATATTACTGTCAACTTAACTGTCAAAATATGAGTCCAATCTTTTATCTTTATCTGTATCCGGATATCTTTTGGAATCCAATCTGAATATTACGGTCACAATCCAGTATGATGTTGTTTGCAGAATAAAAAGTGTCAATCCAAATGTTATGAATATTAATGTCTATCGATGTCTAAGTCCAAATCCAAGAGTGAGACTTTTACTTTAGTGTCTGTATATATATATAGTTGACACGGAAAACTCTAGAACATTCTATAAATGGAAAGTTCTAGAAACTATAACGGAAGTTTCTGGAATAACGTAGAAGTTTAAATTACGCATCTTTTATAGGGATCATTCTGGAAAGTTCAAATCATTCTGTAATTGTTCCAGTGATTTCTAAACTGCACAGTTCTAAGATTATTCTGTAAACAACTATCAGGCCACACAACACAAATTAGGCCAACATAAATAAATATAATAATTACAATATCATAACAATTGTTATATGTTTGACCAAGTACAAAAAACTTTCCGTGAAAAAAAACCCCAAAAAATCAATTTGAAATTTTCATGTTTTGCATTGACTTTTTACGTTTCATAACTTCTATTTATATAGTTGATATTGCATCATTTTTGGCACTTTGTCAAATGGGGTCATTTGATATATCAAATTGAAGGTCTCAATAAACTCTACTCTAAAATGAAAATTTTAAACCCATTTTTCATCCCAGGGGTAAAGGTGGGGTCATTTAGTGCAAAAATTTAATTATTCAGATTGTAAGGTTGTCGCATATATCAAATGAAAGAACATAAAGCGTACATTTCAAATTTTAAATTGAAGTCCCCCAAAAATTTGTTGGGTAGGGTCATTGAGTGCATAAAATAAATTTTCTTTTAAGATAAGGTTGTTGTATATCAAATGAAAGGTCATGATGTATACATTTGAAATATTAAATTCCTGACCTCCAAAAATGAGTTGGATGGGGTTATTAAGTGCAAAAATCAAACTTTCTAGAACATTGCGTTGTCGCATATCAAATGAAAGATCATCAAGTCTATGTTACATTTATCATACTTCCGATCTCGAAAATGTAGGCGGATGAGGTCATTCAGTGTAAAAAGCGAAAAGTTTCAGAAGGTATGCTTGTCGTTATCAAACGAAAGGTCATACAAATTACATTACGAAAACATCACTTTTACAGGAAAGACCTTTCAATTGTTTTACAAACAATTGAGATACTAGTTGTGAAAGTTTTTCTTTTTAAAAATTATCTTTTTCTGAAAATACTTAGCCAAATGCTTCAACAGTTTAATTTAATGGTTCTTAGGCTATTTAGTTTATATACTGTATTCGGGGATTTGATCCATTTAAAAGCATGGCGACAGTTTTTGAAAATAGATCATAGGGGTCAAATGTATTTTTTGGCTTTCATCTCAAAAACTTAAGTAGGAATTGCAAAACTGACATAGGTGAAGTGTTAAACATATTTTGGCGTTAATATTGATTCACTTATAGGGTCTTTGCATCGGAACTAAACACATTTATTATTAATAAACCAGTTGTTGGCATGACACGGGTTATGTTCTTCTCATATTTGTTATGATGGTATGATACTAAACCCCTCAGGGGGAGGATTGTGCCTGATATTCATATGATGAAGACATAATTTGTCAATCAGTTTAATTGAGGTCTTGAGCTGGCATGTCAGTTAACTGCTAGTAGTCTGATGTTATTTATGTATTATTGTCATTTTGTTTATTTTCTTTGGTTACATCTCCTGACATCAGACTTGGACTTCTCTTGAACTGAATTTTAATGTGCGTATTGTTATGCGTCTACTTTTCGGCATTGGCTAGAGGTATAGGGGAGGGTTGAGATCTCACAAACATGTTTAACCCCGCCGCATTTTTGCACCTGTCCCAAGTCAGGAGCCTCAAGCCTTTGTTAGTCTTGTATTATGTTAACTTTAGTTTCTTGTGTACAATTTGGAGTTTAGTAAGGGGTTCATTATCACTGAATCAGTATATATTTGTTTAGGGGCCAGCTGAAGGACGCCTCCGGGTGCGAGAATTTCTCGTTGCATTGAAGACCTGTTGGTGACCTTCTACTGTTGTCTGCTCTATGGTTGGGTTGTTGTCTCTTTGGCACATTCCCCATTTCCATTCTCAATTTTATTATATCTAACTGCCAGGGGTCTTTAGGCCAATATGGCACCTTATTGTCAGGTTACTGTTCAAAGATAGTTAGTTTTTAAGAAATTTTACAGTTTTGGGTTATTTAGTAATTTTAATATTATTAGCTCACCTGACCTGAAAGGTCAAGTGAGCTTTTCTCATCACTTGGCATCCGTCGTCTGGAGCCCTGCATCTGTCGTCTGTAAACTTTTACAAAAATCTTCTCCTCTGAAACTACTGGGTCAAATTTAACCAAACTTGGCCACAATCATCCTTGGGGTATCTTGTTTAAAAAATGTGTCCGATGACCTGGCCATCAAACCAAGATGGCCGCCATGGCTAAAAATAGAACACAGGGGGTAAAATGTATAGTTTGGCTTATATCTTTAAAACCAAAGCATTTAGAGCAAATCTGACATGGGGGTAAAATTGTTGATCAGGTCAAGATCTATCTGCCCTGAAATTTTCAGATGAATCGGACAAACTGTTGTTGGATTGCTGCCCCTGAATTGGTAATTTTAAGGAAATTTTGCAGTTTTTGGTTATTATCTTGAATACTATTATAGAAAGAGATAAACTGTAAACAGCAATAATGTTCAGCAAAATAAGACCTACAAATAAGTCAACATGACAAAAATTGTCAGTCAACCCCTTAAGGAGTTATTGCCTTTTATAGTCAATTTTAACAACTTTTTCGTCATTTTTTGTAACTCGTACAAAAATCTTCTTCTCTGAAACTACTGGGCCAAATTTAAACAAACTTGGCCACAATCATAATTGTGGTATATAGTTTTAAAAAATGCACCTGATGACCCCACCTACCAAACAAAATGGCCGACATGGCTAAAATTAGAACATAATGGTAAAATGCAGTTTTTGCTTTATATCATTGAAACTAAAACATTTAGGGCAAATTTTTTTAGATTTAAATGTCAATCAGAATAAGATCTATATCCTCAAAAAATTTCAGATGAATCCTACAACCCGTTGTTGGGTTGCTGCCCTAAAATTGGTAATTTTAAGGCAATTTTGCAGTTTTTGGTTATTATCTTGAATACTATTATAGATAGAGATAAACTGTAAACAGCAATAATATTCAGCAAAGTAAGATCTCTGGATAAGTCAACATGACCAAAATTGTCAGAGAACCCCTTAAGGAATTATTGTCCTTTATAATCAATATTGAACAACTTTTCGTCATTTTTGTAACTTGTACAAAAATCTTCTTTTCTAAAACTATGGGCCAAATTTAACCAAACTTGGCCACAATCATTACTAGGGTATCTATTTTTTAAAAATGTGTCTAATGACCCCGCCTACCAACCAAGATGGTCGACATCAGTAAATACAGTAACAGATGAGCGACACAAGCTCTTGAAAGTCTCTAGTTATAGAAAGAGAGAAAATGTAAATAGCAATTTTGTTCAACAAGTAAGATCTACAACTAGTCAAATTCCTTAAACTGAAATTACAGGTGAACGCTATTATGCTTTAATAGGCTTCTTGTTTAATGATACATGAACTTAGTTTATTTCGGTTAAAAAGTAGAAACAGGATGGGGTTAAAATTTGTTACACTTCAAATACTTTGTTAAACCTTCATAGAAATTTATAAAAAGAATAATATTTAGAGATAACATTTTATGCAAAGTTTTGAAAATATATTTTCATTTACATTATTTTTCTCATTAGATGGACTAATTATTTGTGTTTACAATTAGAATGTACAGACCGTCTGCGATTACATTTTTGTCGAGCCTGCAACTTTTGTTGCAGAAAGCTCGACATAGGGATAGTGATCCGGCGGCGGCGTTAGCTCACTTCTTAAAAGCTTTATATTTTAGAAGGTGGAAGACCTGGATGCTTCATACTTTGTATATAGATGCTTCATGTTACGAAGTTTCCGTCAGTCACATGTCCAATGTCCTTGACCTCATTTTCATGGTTCATTGACCACTTGAAAAAAAAGTTCAAATTTTTTGTAATGTTGAATTCTCTCTTATTATAAGTAATAGGATAAATATATTTGATATGTGCGTACCTTGCAAGGTCCTCGTGTCTGTCAGACAGTTTTCACTTGACCTCGACGTCATTTCATGGATCAGTGAACAAGGTTAAGTTTTGGTGGTCAAGTCCATATCTCAGATACTATAAGCAATAGGGCTAGTATATTCGGTGTATGGAAGGACTGTAAGGTGTACATGTCCAACTGGCAGGTGTCATCTGACCTTGACCTCATTTTCATGGTTCAGTGGTTATAGTTAAATTTTTGTGTTTTGGTCTGTTTTTCTCATACCATATGCAATAGGTCTACTATATTTGTTGTATGGAATGATTGTTAAGTGTACATGTCTAGCGGGCAGATGTCATGTGATCTTGACCTCATTTTCATGGTTCAGTGGTCAAAGTTAAGTTTTTGAGTTTTGGTCTTTTTATCTAATGCTATATGCCATAGGTCAACTATATTTGGTGTATGGAAATATTTTATGATCTTTATGTCAGTCGAGCAGGTTTTATTTAACCGTGACCTCATTTTCACGGTTCATTGCACAGTGTTAAGTTTTTGTGTTTTGGTCTATTTTTCTTAAACTATAAGTAATGTGTCAACTATATATGTTGTATTGAAGCATTGTTAGCTGTACTTGTCTGCCTGGCATGGTTCATCTGACCTGGACCTCTTTTTCAAGGTTCATTGGTCTTTGTTTAGTTATCTTGGTTAATGTTAAGTTTATGTGACAGTTATAATAAAGCTTAGTTTTATACTTAGGACTATCAACATAATATCAATAGAATATAGAAGGCGAGACATTTCAGCGTGTGCACTCTTATTATGACATATAAAAAGGTTGTAAACCGTCATAATGTGTTCTGAAACTTGGACAGACGCTAATCTCCAAGACCCAAATATAGCATCTCAAGGAAAAGTTTGATTTTTTTACAATTCTGAATTCTTATGATAAATGGACTCTTTGTTAAATCAACTTTAAATTATAAACCTGCCAGCAGCAATAATAGGTGATCAGCGGGGTTACGTGGAACCCGGCCTTATGAATTTTTCTGGTTCAGTGACTGCTTGAAAATAAATAGTTTTTGTAAATCCAGAAAAAAATTGTTTTTAAACACACAAACTTTATATAGTGTATAATTTTTATTTTTTCAGGTAAGAAGAATCAGAATAGCAGAAACAGGTATGTAACTAGCATCTGTAAATGACAAATATAGTAGATTCTTCTGAATAGATTCTGATGTAACTTGTTGGAAGTTTTAAACATAACTTAATAGCTGTAAATATTTTTGTTAACCTAATAGGTAAATACTGTAAATTCAGAAATTATCGCAAGGTTTTTATTAATGTGAATAGTGCGACTGGGTTAGTATTGCAACAATTGTAACTTGTATTCTGATATCTAATATATGGCAGATTCCAAAAAGAAAAGAAAATTTCCGTCAAAAAGAACAAATTAAGAAAAATAATACAACTGTTATTTGAATGATAATAAGTGAATGTTTTATTGAATAGTAATGTTGTATAAAGCAAGCAAACAAATTATTGGATATGATTGTTTCCATTAAAAGTAGAAATGATCAAAACAAGTTGAAAAATGTGAAATGTTTGTCGGAAATTACTTTCCATTTTTTGACACAGGTTCATGTTTTACGAGGCTTTAAGTTGACACTAATATAATGGTTTTTATTAGTGTAGTCGGATTATTCAAACATCCCTGTTTCCAAATCTTTTGCTTTTCTGTTGTTAAAAACATCTGTAATATATTTTTATGCCCCACCTACGATAGTAGAGGGGCATTATGTTTTCTGGTCTGTGCGTCCGTCCGTCCGTCTGTTCGTTCGTCCGTCCGTCTGTCCCGCTTCAGGTTAAAGTTTTTGGTCAAGGTAGTTTTTGATGAAGTTGAAGTCCAATCAACTTGAAACTTAGTATACATGTGCCCTATGATATGATCTTTCTAATTTAAATGCCAAATTATAGTTTTGACCCCAATTTTACGGTTCACTGAACATAGAAAATGATAGTGCAAATTTCAGGTTAAAGTTTTTGGTCAAGGTAGTTTTTGATAAAGTAGAAGTCCAATCAACTTGAAACTTAGTATACATGTTCCCTTTGATAAGATCATTCTAATTTTAATGCCAAATTAGAGAATTTATTCCAATTTCACGGTCTACTAAACATAGAAAATGATAGTGCGAGTGGGGCATCCGTGTACTGTGGACACATTCTTGTTTTTTCAATTTCAAATACTTTACTTATTAGATGCTCGTCTGTCAATAAATGTTATGATAGCAACAGTTTCATAAAAACTTGCCACATCATTGTAGGTACTTATATAAGCCTGTTAAAATTGTATTTCATAATGTACATATTCATAACATATGGTACAGATCATTACATATCTATGTTAATGGCATTATAAATATAAATAATAAAAGATTATGTTGGTGGCATAAAACAAACTATGCCTAAATTTTCTCTTTAGGCAACAGATATTTTCAATCAAAGTATTATTTACGAGCGTTAACAATCAAATACCGAGAACAAAACAAGAAATAGAATATTCTCAATAATTCATTCCGCTGATATTATTTTAATAGACAGGCTACAAGCTGCGGTAAACACAATAATATATTCTTTGAAGATGGAAGACTGAAAAAAAACACCATTCTGACATCAGACCGTTACATTTGCGACAAAAAAAAATCAATATTAATACAACCAAATGATATGAGGTCTAAACTTCCAGTCTGAGTTCCACAGACCATCATGTGTATTTAGTGATATGTGTTGTTTGAAGAATATTTTTGATTTATTTTAAACAGGACTAGTCTGATAGCCAGTGAAACTAATTATTATACCCCACGCAACGAAGTTGCGGTGGGTATAATGTTTTTGACCCGTCAGTCCGTCCGTCCGTCCGTCACTCCGTCAGTCCTGTTTCTTGTCATCGCAACTCCTCTCGAACCACACAACAGAATTTCACGAAACCTTTTCAGATAATAAGGACATATACTATGTAGTTGTGCATATCGACGGGAAATTGCGTTTCAATTTTTTTTCTAGGAGTTACGCCCCTTTGAACTTATTTACTTTAATGTACTACTGCAACAGTTTGTCATCGCAACTCCTCTCAAACCACACAACAGAATTTCACGAAACCTTTTCAGATAATAAGGACATACTATGTAGTTGTGCCTATTGACGGGAAATTGCGATTCAATTTTTTTTCTAGGAGTTACACCCCTTTGAACTTATTTACTTTAATGTACTACTGCAACAGTTTGTCATCGCAACTCATCTCAAACCACACAACAGAATTTCACGAAACCTTTTCAGATAATAAGGACATACTATGTAGTTATGCATATCGACGGGAAATTGATTCAATTTTTTTTCTAGGAGTTACGCCCCTTTGAACTTTTTTACTTTAATGTACTACTGCAACAGTTTGTCATCGCAACGTCTCTCAAACCACACAACAGAATTTCATAAAACTTTGTAGATAATAAGGACATACTATGTAGATGTGCATATCAACAGGAAATTACGGTTCAATTTTTTTTCTAGGAGTTATGCCCCTATAAACTTATTTGCTTCAATGTACTTCTGCAAAGTTTGTCATCTCAACTCCTCTGAAAACACACACCAGAATTTCATGAAATTTTATAGATAATAAGGACATACTATGTATATTGACAGGAAATTATTATGCAATATTTTTTCTTATACAATTTTTTTTTCTTATACTTATTTAATTTCTCCAATGACAATAAGGGGACGTGGGGTATGTGAGCGTGCTCACTAAGGTTCTTTATTATTAAGGCTGTTATATTGATCCGGTCTGAATTTAAAAACAATGTTAACAAGGGATACATATTATAGTTATTTGATTTATAGCAAAAGTGGCCGATTAAAACATAATGTTAAAAAAAGCCCCCTTTTATCCTGATTTATCCTCCAAAAATATATGTATACATTATTTATTAACACTACAGATCTGTGTAATATATGACAATTACAGAATTATAAGATGAAAGCATTCAGGAATATTTAAGGTGTTTTATACCATTCCTGACTTGAAGATCGTTTAAACACCCCCCTTTTGTTGGAGAAATTTGGTTGATTATATAGGAAATCACTGAAGCATGACTGGAGCCCCCCCCCCTTTCCAGTGATCTGGAAGGTGTTTTTTTTTTCCTATGGGCCCAGGGCCCCTCAAAAATAAATTCAATGGGCCATTTAAAAAAATAATGGGCCATGTTGTCAAATGAGTGGACCATTTGAATTGACTTCTGTAAAAAAAAAAGTATCAGTATATTTTGGCAAGGAGGTGTTGGTACTTACCTTTATGATTTCAAATAAAATCATGGATATTGTTCCTATGATTTTGTTATTTCAATTTCAATGAATATACAATAACTTCTTCCAACCCGAACAATATTTAAGTTAACCTTGATAAATTTACAATGTTTAAACTGGTACTGTTGCCTTGTTCATGTTCATGTTTGTTTTTTTTGGTACATTAAATTTTCAGGTTCGTTCGCGCCTAATACACTTTCGCACCCTACACGTTCGCACCTCGCACGTTCGCACTCTACACGTTCGCGCCCAATTTTAATTAAAATTCCAGTTGAATAATTGGAAAATCATGATTGTTGTTATAAATTGCTTTGATATGGGTAAAACATTCAAGATTTTAAATGAAAAACACAAAAGATATAATTGTTTTTAACAGCTTGGTCCCTTTGATCTGAAACAATAAAATATAGCAATACACTATTATAACACAAAAATGATAAAATTTATTCAACACACAAAACAAAACGTAGTCAGAATCTCACTTTATTTTGAAACAAGTCAATGAAACAAAGTTATAGCAACACACTAACCAAAACATGATTAAGAGTTATTCAACACAAAATAAAACGTTGACAGAATCCCACTTTATTTAGAAAGGATTATTATTCTTTTTAACAATACACTATCCAAAACATGATTAAGATTTATTCAACACAAAAAAAAAATCTGTCTCACTTTATTTTGAGACAATGACAACAAATATAAGAATACACTTGCCAAAACTTGCTTACAAAGCTATAGTTATTAAACACAAAACCAATTAAAATTGGGCGCGAACATGTAAGGTGCAAACGGACTTTGGGTGCAAACATGTACATTGTAGGGTGCGAAAGTGAAAGGGGTGAACTTGAGTGGGTGCGAACGTGAATGGGCGCGAACGGACCTGGATTCAGGTCAGTATTCGCCAGCGGGCCCCACCTTAGTTCTAGATCCACCACTGCACGCTGAGGCCTGATATATAATTTAACATTGATGTTATTTGGCTTGAACTTTGAAGTTTGAACGTATATATTCCTAAGTAAACGTGAGTACATAGTAAAGTCCACATCCACTAGTACAAACATAGGACTTTTCATAACCAAACCGTACTTTGAATCCCTATCTGAAGCATCCTTCTTAAATTACCAGACTTGTATATGTGGTTCATAAGTGTTTTTCGTTTGTCTTTTCTCATCACTTGGCGTCCGTCATCATTCGTCTTCTGTTATTCGTCGTCGTTAACTTTTATAAAAATCTTCTCCTCTGAAACTACTGGGCCAAATTTAACCAAACATGGACAAAATCATTATTATGGTATCTAGTTTAAAAATTGTGTCCAGTGACCCAGCCAACCAACCAGGATGGCCACCATAGCTAAAAATAGAACATAGGAGTAAAAGGCAGTTTTTGGCTTGTAATTCAAAAACCAAAGCATTTAGAGCAAATCTGACAGGGGGTGAAGATCTATCTGCTCTAAAATTATCAGTTCAATTGAACAACTGGTTGTTTGCTGCCCCTGAATTGGTAATTTTAAGGAAATTTTGCCGCTTTTGTTATTATCTTGAATATTATTATACATGTAGATAGAGACAAACTGTAAATAGCAATAATTTATTGCCCTTTATTGTCAATTTTTATACGGCCGTCAAAATTTTGAGAACGACTTATCCAAATTTCATGAAACTTTAAGTAGTTGTTTCTTATGATGGTCAAATGATCTGTATACTTTTTGATGAAAATAAGATTAAAACTTTTTGAGTTATGGCACTTTGTAACTAAAACAGGGGTGTGTTTTTTTCACATGTCGCAAAAGCGATTTTTGTCGAGCCTGTAACTTTTGTTGCAGAAAGCTCGACATAGGAATAGTGATCCGGCAGCGGCGGCGTTAGCTCACTTCTTAAAAGCTTTATATTTTAGAAGGTGGAACACCTGGATGCTTCATACTTTGTATATAGATGCTACATGTTACAAAGTTACCGTCAAGTCAAATGTCCAATGTCCTTGACCTCATTTTCATGGTTCAGTGACCACTTGAAAAAAAAGTTCATTTTTTTGGTAATGTTGAATTCTCTCTTATTATAAGTAATAGGATAACTATATTTGATATGTGCCTACCTTGCAAGGTCCTCATGTCTGTCAGACAGTTTTCACTTGACCTCGACCTCATTTCATGGATCAGTGAACAAGGTTAAGTTTTGGTGGTCAAGTCCATATCTCAGATACTATAAGCAATAGGGCTAGTATATTCGGTGTATGGAAGGGCTGTAAGGTGTACATGTCCAACTGGCAGGTGTCCTTCTTTAACGAAACGCGCATCTGATGTATGTCTCGAGTTATTGTTTAAAACATAAAAGGTAACATGTTTTGTTTATTTTCAAGTCAATATATAGACAAACCTTGTATCTGTCGAATTAAACTATACCCCTTGCATCTTTGACAAGTTTTAATTTTATTTAATTATTCATAAATGTATTTGGGATTATTTAAGCTTCTTTGGTCAAAAAGGGGTCTTACAGAACCTACTCCTTTGATACGACTGTCATACAAGTGAGAGGTTTAGTGCTATAACACCAGGTTCATTCAACCATTTCCTAATTTAGAAAATGCCTGTATCAAGTCAGGAATATGACATCTTGACCTCATTTTCATGGTTCAGTGGTTATAGTTAAATTTTTGTGTTTTGGTCTGTTTTTCTCATACTATATGCAATAGGTCTACTATATTTGTTGTATGGAATGATTGTAAGGTGTACATATCTAGCGGGCAGATGTCATGTAACCTTGACCTCATTTTCATGGTTCAGTGGTCAAAGTTAAGTTTTTGAGTTTTGGTCTTCTTAACTAATACTATATATGCCATAGGTCAACTATATTTGGTGCATGGAAATATTTTATGATCTTTATGTCAGTCGCACAGGTTTTATTTGACCGTGACCTCATTTTCACGGTTCATTGCTCAGTGTTAAGTTTTTGTGCTTTGGTCTATTTTTCTTTAAACTATAAGTAATGGGTCAACTATATATGTTGTATAGAAGCATTGTTAGCTGTACATGTCTGCCTGGCATGGTTCATATGACTTTGACCTCATTTTCAAGGTGCATTGCTCTTTGTTTAGTTATCTTGGTTAATGTTAAGTTTATGTGACAGTTGTAATAAAGCTTAGCTTGTAAAGTTTAGCTTTATACTTAGGACTATCAGCATAATATCAATGATAAGTATAGAAGGCGAGACATTTCAGTGTGTGCACTTTTGTTGATTATTGCTTAAAACGATTCAAAATTTCATTTTTGAGTTATTCAGTATTTTGTAAAAAGGGGGAGGGTATTTTATTACATGTCGCGCTGTATCTCAAAAACGATTTATGATTATTCCTTAAAACTTTACACACTTCTTTATTATATTAATCCAAAGATCTGTTATACTTGTTGGTGATGATTCAAATTTTATTTTTGAGTTATTGAGTATTTTGTAAAAAAGGTGGAGGTTTTTTTTACATGTCGCGCCGTATCTCAAAAACAATTTATGATTATTGCTTAAAACTTTACACACTTCTTTGTTATATTAATCTGAAGATCTGTATACTTTTTGGTTTTGATTCAAAATTTTATTTTAGTGATATTTAGTTTTTTGTAAAAAAAAAAAAGGAGGGGTTTCACATGTCCCGCCATATCTCAAAACCAATATATGGTTATTGCTAAAAACTTTCTCAGAAACCATTTATGATTTTACATAAAACTTCTACACAAGACGACGGGCGTATCATGCGCTCATGGGGCAGCTGTTTATTAACAATTTTCATAAAATTTGTAAATTTTTACTAACATTTTTCACTGAAACTACTGGGCCAATCATTACAAATAGAGATAATTGTAAGCAGCAAGAATGTTTAGTAGAGTAAGATCTACAATCACAATCATTAAAACACAATTTTGTCATGAATCTATCTGTGCCCTTTGTTGAATATTCACATAGACCAAGGTGAGCGACACAGGCTCTTAAGAGCCTCTAGTTTATATAAATTAGACTGTTGGTTTTTTCGTTTGAATGATTTTACACTTGGGGTAATTTCTTATCTTGCTGTTTGTTGTGAGACAAGGCTTCGTGTTGAAGGTCGTACCTTGACCTATAATGGTTTACTTTTATAAATTGTGACTTGGGTGAACAGTTGTCAAAGTTACCAGACATGGTTTGCACTGCGGTCGCCATTTTTGCATTTTGCAAGAAAAAAAAAGAAACAATCGTTGAACTTTGAGACACATTTACTCTAATTTCCATATCTCACAAAATTCATATTAGTAGTCCAGTTGTCTTTGTAAACTCATATGATATTCTGCCATTAAGACAGAATCATCAGTGTTCAAAATGACACAGGTGCACGATCCTTTTATGTTATTATTCAGTAAAAACAATTTAAGATCATTAAGATAATAGAAAAAAGCAAATGGAAGAGGTGTTCTCCCTGCCTTACGCAAAAGGAAAGGAATAAAAGAAAAATCTGAACAATCTGATCAAAAGTGAATTAGAAATCTGTCCTTTAATCAAATGTTGTTAAAGTTTCAACCAGACACCAGGCAGCCAAACAG
This sequence comes from Mytilus edulis, assembly GCF_963676685.1. Lineage (NCBI taxonomy): Eukaryota > Metazoa > Mollusca > Bivalvia > Mytilida > Mytilidae > Mytilus > Mytilus edulis. The sequence continues at coordinate 61,278,809 of NC_092355.1, read as the reverse complement.
TTTTCTAAGGCCGCTATACATAGTAGTTGGTCTATAATATATCATCGAACTACTGGTTTTCCTTATTTTTCAAATAGGCTATATTAAATTATTTGTGTTAATTTATACTGTCATTTCAGACATTCCGTCAGAATACCTAGATTGTATTCCAACAGATGAAATTTTAGATGCTTTAGCTCCAAAAATTGGTCAGGTATTTTTCCAACTTGGCACTGAAATGGGGCTCGCAACTGCAACACTGGAAAGTATTCAGTATAAATATCCACGACAGCTAATAGAACAGAACAGAGAAGTCTTGTTCACTTGGAGAGAAGACAGAACAGTGAAACCTACAATACGGATACTTGTACAGGCATTAGCAAACATTGGAAAAGGAACACTTTTACAGAACGTTTTTGAGAATGTGGATCCTAATACCCTTAGAGGTTCAGAAAACGTGACAGGTATCGGTGCAAAACCAAAGAAAAAGTCAGAGCAAGTACCACTGAGTCAGCAAAAGATGTCAAAGAATTGTTCAATAGCTTAAAAGGCATCACAAAGTATGGTCAGATCCTACTTGAGGAAATATAAACTGTAATAAAGACAAGAATTGAACATCATGAATTAATCCAGCCGCGTTCTGTCTAACATGAATATTGTTAAATAAATTGTATCTTTGTTTTGTATGTTATGTTTTTATGTGAATAGAGAAGGTTTGTTTCTTGTCACTACAGTTATCATTTAATTCCTATCTATTGTTCAGGTTTTTTTCAAATTATTGTTGTAACTGCATATAATAGTAATAGTTTTATCTTTTTAAACGTATGTTTTTACCTAATGACTACATGTAAGTCATGATTCCAATATTTCGAAAAATGATATATGATTTAGATTGCAACTTGCATTATACTCTATACACGGCCAAATATTTCTATAATTTTGAATAAACATTGAATAAAATAAAAGTCAGAAGATGTAGTACGATTGCCAGTGAAACAAACATCCATCAAAGATCAAATGACTTGGATGAACCTGACTATTGGTCACTGTACGACCTTCTACAATGAGCTGAAGCAATACCATATACTGTAAACATGGAAGTTTTTGCGCAGGGGATTTTTTTGCTTAATTTGTCAAATATCCCAAGCATAAATAGTTTGAAAATAATGCAAAGAAATAATTCATATATCCCAAGCATAAATAGTTTGAAAAGAAAGCAAAGAAATAACTCATCATAAGAAGCTCTACGTTTCATTGAAATCCCAAAAATATCCATTGTAGTCGGCTATAAATGTGCCCGAAACAAAAAGTAACAAATAAAACTAACTACTTTTTATTTCACCTTTCAAAAGGAAATGTGAGCTTTTATCATCACTTGACGTCCTTCATCGTTCGTTCGTCGTCGTCTCTCCTGTGTAAACTAATTTAAACATCTTCTTCTCTGAAACAACTGAACTAATTCCAACTAAATGTAAGCTGAATTATCCTTAGAATATGTAGAATAACACTAGTGTTTTATTTTCTGATTCGGCAAAACATGGCCGCAACGGCTAAACATAGGACATAGGGGTAAAATGCAGTGTTTCAATTGGCTTATACGTGTATCTCAAAAACAGAAGTCTTTAAAGCAAACCAGACAAGAAGTTTAAGTTTTCATTAGGTCAAGTTCTATCTGCCCTGAAATGATCAGCCAAATCGGATTTTTAAGTTATCGCCCTCTGAATTGATGATTTTCAGGACATATTGCAGTTTTAGGTTATTATCTTGAATATAATTATAGATAAAGATAAACTGTAATCATCACAGGTGTTCAGCAAAGTACCGAATTATACTACAGACCAGATTTGTTATAACATGAGCAACACGACAGGTGCCACATGTGGAGCAGGATCTGCTTACCCTTCTGGAGCACCTGAGATCACCCCATGTTTTTGGTGGGGTTCGTGGTGCTTATTCTTTAGTTTTCTATGATGTGTCATGTGTACTATTGTTTGTCTTTTTTATTTCTAGCCATTGCGTTGTCAGTTTATTTTCGATTTATAAGTTTGACTGTCCCTATGCTATCTTTTGTCCCCCTTTTATCATGTATGCCTCCTTTTGGTAAAATGGCACATTGTCGGGGACATACGGTTTTAAAAAATGTTTTATTTTCCTTGAATAGTCTAGTATCCCTTGTCGTTCTGTTAATGAAACACTGGTTGAAATCAATTATATTCCTTCCTTGTCGTTCTGTTAATGAAACAAAGGTTGAAACCAATGGCATCCCTTTCTTGTCGTTCTGTTAATGAAGCAAAAGTTGAAACCAATGATATCCCTTCCTTGTCGTTCTGTTAATGAAACAAAGGTTGAAACCAATGATATCCTTTCCATGTAATTCTGTTAATACAACAAAGGTTGAAACCAATGATATCCCTTCCTTGTCATTCTGTTTATGAAACCATGCTTCGACAATAACGCTTGTCCGATTGCCCGGTACCAGTGGGGAAAAAGGTCGGACAAGTAAGAGCTGTATCAAGCTTGTCCGTTGGGACAAGTGCAATTATTCAAAAACAAAATTATTCCAATTTTGATAAACAAATAATTATAAACAAAAAACAAGAAAACAAATATTGATTTGACATGTTTCTGTATTCTGTTCATTCAAATTCAAAACATTTTTCTTCAACATGTTTATCTTGCAGCCGATCTTCTTCTTCTTTATGTAAATCCCTCCAGTGTTGGAGCACACACACCTAGCTGTGTTTCCTTAATGGGTTAGTTTTTAAAAATGTTAACATATCCACAAGTTATTCCAAATTGTAATGAAATCCTCCACCAGAACGTTACACATGCACAAAATTTATTTACAGAAATGTACATATTATATACACGGAAAATACACGCCGATACTTTTTAACTGGTTCTTTGTCAAGTATTTTTTTAGCAGGTAAAAGGTATACTATTCTCGGAAACCAGTCTTACTAATCCGAATCAATGATGCGCTTTGTAGATAAGGTAACTTTACAGGCATCAGAACACAATTATTCTTCCCCTTGGCTACAATGCATTTTTTAGTTGAAGTCAAATTAAATTAAAAAATTTGCACCGCCACAAACATGAAATAAATTTAACTGCTTATAGACCATTATTATTCTAATAAAATATGCTTGTCCCAGTACAATCCATCAGTGCTTTTTCTTTTGAGGGCCCTATTAGCATGCCAATGGTAGGATTTGAATCTTGAATAAATGACGAAGGCTGATTTCTACCCTACTTTCATTTTGGCCAAATCACTACTTTCACTTTCAACAATCATTTTTTTCCACATGTTTTACTTATTTCAATATATATGCAACTGATACGACCACTCAAATAGTAAACATTTCAAAGAAAACAGTAGACAGATTACTTGGGAAGAAATACCCCATATAATAATTGGGAACTATATTCCTAGACCACGAACAAAGGGAATTAATTGTGATCTGAGGCCTACAGGACAGTAAGTTTGCCACCTCGGAAGATTCAGCTCCAAGTTTAATAGACAGTTTGGCACCGTAGGAAACATATTTAGTAGACATGATTGATAGACAGTTTGGCATCGTAGAAGACATATTTAGTAGACAGGGCGGGAGACATTTCGGGACCAAGACAAATCAGTACCTCATTTCGTTACCTTATTCTGTTCCTTATAATAAATACCATACCCGTATTTTTTTCACAAAAATATTTTTTTTCATTTACCATAAAAATTCACAAAATCATATTTGATCATAAGAAGAAAAAAAACAATATTTGCAATATGGTGACCTATAGTTGTTAATCAGACGGTGCCTCATGTTTAGAGTCTGATAAGACTGGCATTGATGAAAACTAGAAATCAATGGTGTCCCCTCGTTTTCCATTATTTATAAAAGTATTGAAGTTGTGAAGATTTGGCCTATTTTTTTCTTTTAATTTGTTAATGGTGTGAAATAGTTGTGTAATGGTAAGAGAGGTCAAATACTCTATAATGATAATGCACCTTTTAAGAGACATGGGTTGCATTTACTTAGATCTTTGGAAATTTGAGTATCCACATCTGATTTATATGAAAATTAGAGGGTGTAAAACTGACTTTTCATTGGACGAGAAGGGATGAGTATGTTCTAACAAACGACTCCTTATATGAATTTTTGATTCATTCCAATGTTAATTTTGAGAGATCCTTCACTTCATGTTATGTGATGCGATAACTGACATACAGAGAGATGAACTGACAATTAAAAACAAGTACACAGTAAACAGTAAACCAAGACAAAACAGATGGTTCCAACATCTTAGTATACAAATATAATTTTTAGCTCACCTGGCCCGAAGGGCCAAGTGAGCTTTTCTCATCACTTGGCGTCCGCCGTCCGTCGTCGTCCGTCGTCGTTAACTTTTACAAAAATCTTCTCCTCTGAAACTGCTGGGCCAAATTTAACCAAACATGGCCAAAATCGTTATTAGGGGATCTAGTTTAAAAATTGTGTCCGGTGACCTGGCCAACCAACCAAGATGGCCGCCATGGCTAAAAATAGAACATAGGGGTAAAATGCAGTTTTTGGCTTATAACTCAAAAACCAAAGCATTAAGAGCAAATCTGACAGGAGTAAAATTGTTAATCAGGTCAAGATCTATCTGCTCTAAAATTTTGATATGAATCGGACAACCCGTTGGTAGATTGCTGCCCCTGAATTAGTAATTTTAAGGAAATTTTGCTGTTTTTGGTTATTATCTTGAATATTATCATAGAGATAAACTGTACACAGCAAAAATGTTCAGTAAAGTAAGATCTACAAATAAGTCAACAGGACCAAAATGATATGTTGATCCCTTTAGGAGTTTTTGCCCTTTATAGTCAATTTTTAACCATTTTTCGTAAATCTTAGTCATCTTTTACAAAAATCTTCTCTGAAACTACTGGGCCAAATTAAACCAAACTTGGCCACAATCATCATTGGGGTATCTTGTTTAAAAATTATGTCCGGTGACCCGGCCAACCAACCAAGATGGCCACCATGGCTAAAAATAGAACATAGGGGTAAAATGCAGTTTTTGGCTTATCACTCAAAAACCAAAGCATTTAGAGCAAATCTGACATTGGATAAAATTGTTTATCAGGTCAATTTCTATCTGCCCTGAAATTTGAGATGAATTGGACAACCCGTTGATAGGTTGCTGCCCCTGAATTGGCAAGTTTAAGGAAATTTTGCTGTTTTTGGTTATTATCTTGAATATTATTATAAATAGAGATAAACTCTGTAAACAGCAAAAATGTTCAGCAAAGTAAGATCTACAAATAAGTCAACAAGACCAAAATGGTCTGTTGATCCCTTTAGGAGTTGTTGCCCTTTATAATCAATTTTTAATCATTTTTTGTAAATCTTAGTTATCTTTTACAAAAATCTCCTCTGAAACTACTGGGCCAAATTAAACCAAACTTGGCCACAATCATCATTAGGATATTTAGTTTAAAAATTGTGTCCGGTGACCCGGCCACCCAACCAAGATGGCCGCCATGGCTAAAAATAGAACATAGGGGTGAAATGTAGATTTTGGCTTATAACTCTGAAACCGCAGCCCTTAAAACAAATCTGACATGGAGTAAAATTGTTTATCAGGTCAAGATCTATCTGCCCTGAAATTTTCAGATGAATCTGACAACCCGTTGTTGGGTTGCTCTCCCTGAATTCGTAATTTTACGGAAATTTTGCTGTTTTTGGTTATTATCTTGAATATTATTATAGATAGAGATTAACTGTAAACATCAATAATGTTAAGCAAAGTAAGATTTACAAATAAGTCAACATGACGGAAATGGTCAATTGACTCCTTAGGAGTTATTGTCCTTTATAGTCAATTTTTAACAATTTTCATAAAATTTGTAAATTTTAACTAACATTTTCCACTGAAACTACTGGGCCAAGTTCATTATAAATAGAGATAATTGTAAGCAGCAAGAATGTTCAGTAAAGTAAGATGTACAAACACATCACCATCACCAAACACAATTTTGTCATGAATCCATCTGCTTCCTTTTTTTAATATTCACATAGACCAAGGTGAGCGACACAGGCTCTTTAGAGCCTCTAGTTACAACATACAACTCCATCATGTTGAGAGAAAAAAAAACAGAATGTATTGATAATTGACAAATATTCTGCATACCCTGTTTTATGCTAAACAAAATAAGGTATTGGTCATTCTATTCTTCCTTTGAAAAATATAAGCTTGGAAACTAAAAAGGAAAAACTTGTAAATTTACTAATTATTGGGTTATGTACATTAAAATCATGTGCAATATTATTACTATACAACATTAGACAATTTCAGAAGAAACAGTAAAAAAAACAGTAAAACTAGAGGTACTGCGAGTAAAGATCCCAAAATGATATCCTAATCTCATATATATCAATGGCAATATTCAAGATATGCTTAGGGAAATCTAAAACAATACTCTGATACAAAACGAGAGGTTCTCAAAAAGATTTTTGGTAAGGATTCTCAAATAGTTTAAATATATTCCAATTATTTGTGTTATCGTGGAAACAAAAATGTATTTAAGATATGGACATTGCCATTGAAAGGGAAAAAAACACCATGTAAGTGCAATTACTTCTATAAAAAGTCGTCTGACAGTTTTGACCTCAATAGACAATAGGTACAGCTCAACATTCTAAACTCTTGTGACCCCTTTAAATATTTTTATTTATGGCGGTTTTCTATATGATAGGCAAAACCGGCATTTTCCCCCCATCTTCTTTTTTTTTTAGCCCTGTCGACCACCTTGATTAGTAGGCGGATCATCGGACATATTTTTTTCAAATTAATTACAAAAATGATGATTTATGAAGTATCGTTCAATTTGACCTAGTAGTTTCAGAGGATAAAACTGTAAAGTTATCAGACGACGGAAGACAGACGCGAAATAATAATAAAAAACTGAATAGGTAGTTCTACCAGGTGAACTAAAATTACTAGTGTACTAGAACTGAAGGAGCACACAGTTCATGCATTCACAGTTTAGGAATGATATTCAGGAGACGGATGACAGATGCAAAATGAATTCAATTTGGTTTTTCTACCAGGTGAGCTACAACGTGTACTAGAACTGAAGGAACACACAGTGCATGCGTTCACAGTTTAGGAATGATATTCAGAATAACAACCATGTTGATAACAAGCACAAAACTTCAAACATAAAAAGAAGATAAGGTGGTTTGTTTCTATAAATATATCTTGTTTGACGTTGAAATAGTTATTTACATAATTGGCGAAAATGGTAGCCTTTTTTGGTTCCATAATTTTCGAAGTAGTATGAATGAAAAACTGTCCTTGCTTATAGAACGTATTGTTCATTATATAATTGAATTAAATGAAGCCACTAGCGTACGTTGCTTTTGTTTTATTATGTAGAATTTGAACTTTCTCACTCGCAATACTAAAAAAACGTGATTGCAGCATCTGTTTACAGACCCTTTGATTATCAAATAATTATAGGGAAGCAGAACATAAATTTACTACTAGCTATTGTCTATGAATCAATAGACTATGTTGTACTAGTCATATTTGCTTACTACCTTTACATGTTTTGTTATCTTCTTTTACACAACATACAACATATCAGGTGTTTTTCGACACCATATGTTTTCTCCACAAAACTAAGTTCTTTCGCTGCTTTAATATGTTTTAGAGCTACCATAAGTCGGTATACTGTTAGTTTCAGCATCTTGGATTCATTGCAATTCTTCCATTTAATGAGAAGATCATGAACCTGACCATTCACATCCCTAGGAAAATTGTATAAAGTACTCCTAATGTTCCCAATGCTAAGACACAATTAAAGCCCTAAGTGAACAACGCAATCATCAGGTTCTTTTCTGTCAAAGTATCAATTACAGCATCTGACGGAACATCTTGTAAGCGGCTATAAGCTTGTTCTGAAAAGAATTTAAAGTTAGTTAAGCTGATTGGAAATGACACAATATAACAATATATCAAAACAGTACTAAGTCTTGAATCATTATACATATATAACGTCAAAAAAGAGCTAAATTACACTATTAAAGTCTTGTCCTTAACATAAGTCTCTAATGGACATACTTAAATTACCAACAGTTTTATGTTCGTGCGTACTCAAAGAAATGGAATACATAATATGAATTTAAAAATGATGTCCATGAATCAGCAATTAAAACAATAAGAATAGATCTTCCTTCTAAAGTATGATCCTCTCTGTGTATCTGAAATACATCAATGAGTAGAAGTCTATGATAGCATCAAAGATCAAAGAGAAACATACACCCAAAAAATGGTAAAAGACAACGTATGATAAGGTCACTTTTTTATCTTGAATATTAAAATTAAGATTAAACGAAAAACCATTTACAATTCATAAAATCTAGTTTAGAACGCCACACAACCATTATAATATACTTTATACATTACTTTATGATTTATACCCTGTTTGACACCCGAACACGATTAGTAGATATTAAACAATGTCAACTCGCCACTTTTTGAAGAAGAAAAAATCGCCCACTCTTGTTTACCGACTCGCCCCACTTTTAAAAAAGTGTAAAATCAAACTGAACAATTCCGAATTGATTTTCCTCTGAGTTCAGTATTTTTGTGATTTTACTTTTCACTGACAACTCACTTAAATGTATTAACGAAAGGGGTTTAAACCCCACTGAATAAAGGTCTGCCAACTCGCCCCACTTATAAAAAACATATTGCTTCCTTTAAGTATGTTAAATTACTGGTAGTCCATATCCAGTCGTCCTGGTGTAGTGGTTGTCTTGTGGCTTGATATGCTAAAGGTCTTGAGTTCGAATCCCAGCATATACACTGGATGTTTCCTACGTTAATTTAGATATTTTTTTTAAAATCCGAATTGTAATATAGCTTAACGTCGTGTGTCTTGTACACAATATTATTGTAAGATCTTAACTTAAGATTGTCTTATACGCAATATAATTATTAAGTAAGATGAATACGTGGTCATATTACAGAATAATGATGTTTGTTTACAAACAACGTCCCACGTGTTTGTGTGTCATCTAGACGTAATATGATTGGTTATAACTAGAATAGATTAGAATATAATAGAATGGAAAAGAACAGGATAGAAAATGATAGGATATAAAAGAACCGAAAAGAATAGATGATAGGATATAAAAAAAAAACAGATTTTAATAGAATAGGATAGAATGTATTAGGGATAACATTGTACTAGTTATAAACTTCTTTTCAAATCAATGGGCAATATGGAAAAATTACAATAACATATATACAATTATCGAAGAACAACCAGACTCTTGATTGAATGATTATTTCATAAATGAAACACATAGGAAAATATAACTTCATACATGTACATTAATAATTTTGAAAACTTTATCTTGAATATTTTAGATCGTGCTTATAGATCATTGAATACACGTGTTTAAAGTGACGGCTCCATTGGAAAGCTCGTACTATCAACCTCTTCCACAACCCAACACATCTACCCCTTGATTGTAAAAAACAGTTATTTTTGGAAGAAAATCTTCTAATAATATTTTCTGCACCTATGTCTCCCTACTTAAAAAGAAATCCGCTTCATTTCATGTATATTTTAATTTCTACAGCATTTATTGTACATTTTGTGGGACATTTATTGTCGTTTGTTATCATTATTTTTATAATAATTAACAACATGTGCTAGACAACTGATTCTCAAAAAAAATCCCCTACATATTGTATGTTTCGGGAGGAGGGAAAAGACCAGTAAAAGATCGATCAAAAGTTAATCGGCTTTTATTTGTATAAATATATCGTAATCGGCCAGTCCCTCCTCCCTTCCTCCAACCCCGGCCTATCCCTTTTGAAAATAATTGGTTCGTTTTAGAAATCTATATAGACCATGATTGTTTAAAAATAACATTGGAATAGAAATAGAATTAGATTTAACACTATATATATAAGGTATGGGGAAATTTGGATTCAGTTTTTTTTTTCTTGTTTTGTCATCTGTTTAATCACAATATATACTATCTCCAAATTGGGGGATCACAATATTTTTCGGTAAAGAAAAAAAAAATAATTTTGAAGTTAAATGGTCGTTCCATAACCATGATATCAGTCGGAGATTGTCTTATTTATTTTTATTGGTTGTTTTCTTTCTCGAAACATTTTTTTTTAGAGATTTGTATCCCCGCCAAACATTATTAAAATAATTATTATAAAATAAACAATGTAAATGAAAGAAACAAAAACCATATCATACCATAAAAAGAAGAGGAGAAAATCGAACATTTCCGGATCTATTTCTGGCCAAAAGACCCCCTGCATAGATTGCGTATGAAAAGATGAACCTCATGACTTAAAAGTCAGGCCTTAAAGCACTGCCTTTAAAAATTACGCATTCCACACGCATTAAGAGACTTTTGGTTACATCTAATTGATTGGTGTATATAATTCCCTATATTTTTTATGGATTGTTTCAAACTATTGATTAAAGTTGCTTAACTCTGAGACTATTATACTAATATCAATATATTGTGGCCCAGCTTAATAACTTTTATATTTTTTTATGAGAAACACTAAATTTCATACACAAGATAATTTTTAATTAAATTGTAATTGATATATATTATAATTTCTTTACATTTTTTAAAATAATTTTTTTTTTTAGTGCTAGATATTTAGTTGGTAGTTTCTCACAAGAACCCTAGTAAAACTTAAACAACTTTTAATTTCAAATGTTACTTTAATTGTAATTTTTTACTCATATGAATTGAACAACATAAAAAGAACATTATTTACATATATTATATGGCCCTTTATACTATTGTAAAATCCAATTATTGTAGCGCACCGCGCGAATGAGCACTTCTCTTTCAAATCTCACCACTTCTCCCTATCAGTTTCAAAAAGAGAAGTAACTTCTCCCTATAATTCTGAAGTAGTGTGAGCCCTGTAGGAAAGTTGTTAAAGTTCAATCCCTTTGTTTGTTTTTACCTTTTAAAGCAAGACAATCATAAGAATCTGAGATGTTCCTTAATGTTTAGAATAAAATGATTGACGTGAGGGCAATGCTCTGAGCCACCAGTATAAGTCTACAGATTGCCTGAAAGCAATCGTATCCCAAAAATTGTTCCAATTAAGATAAAGGCAAGCCTGGAGGGGATTCATTACATTTGGAACAACTTTTCTGAAGGATGGATACGTATAAAAATTTAAATATGTAATAAGATTGCCAATAAGACAACTACCCACAAATGTTCAAATGACAAAGCAATTATAGGCAACCATACAGCCTTCAAAAATGAGGGAAACTGTCCCAACATGAAAAGTATGCATTAATACAATTGAGAAGAGTAATGGCCTGATTCACAATTCCACTAATAAACAGGTCGGGAACATCTATCCTTCAAATAAACCAGATGCTCCACAGGGCGCAGCTTGATACTACAGCAGAGGCCGAACCCTGAACAGTTGGGGCAAGTATGGACACAACATTAAAGCCTGATACAGCTCTGAATTTGGATTGTGATCAATTAGTCAAAACAGAATAGGTTTCTGACACAGAATGAATGTAGTCTAAGAACTTAAAACATTTAATATTAAATTGGACTTTTACCTATTGTGGTCCTTTATCCAAAAATCTTAATACATGGTTTGAGGCACTTGTCGCAGAAAAAAATCCTATATATAGACTTAGGGGTCGACCATTTGATATTCTGGGGGAGGGGGCAGGAGGATTTGTTTTTGATCGGTTATTTATTTTTGTAATCTAAGAGGACAAATTATTCATTTTCTGCACTAGTGAAGCAAGATTTTTCATTTTCATTTAAGCAAGGGACTGATTATTCATTTTCACAACTGTATTTATGATATTCGAAAAACATACAATTTTTAAATGATTTGTTTACTATAAACAACATATTTGTGTTTTCTTTAAATTTTTATTTTGACATTATTTTTTTTTGCGTACCGAATGCTATAAATTTTTATTTTGACATTTTTTTTTGCATGCCGAATGCTATAAATTTTTATTTTGATATTTTTTTTGCATGCTGAATTGATATGCACGCAGTTGCGTGTTGGCATATAGGGAGCTACGCGCCTGAATACAATTTAATTAAATATATTAAATAACTGGGAATCCTCCCCCTTTATAAGTAGAGACAATCCATAACCTCAGAAATATTAATCTTAAATTCATATAAATGAAAAGTAAGCTTCCATAAATAAAATTCAACAATGTTTCTTGAAATTGGTAAAAGTGGTATATAGTCATACCATAGATAGACAAACAATTCACTTGCATTCGATTCGCATTTGAACTATGTGTTTGTTAACGTAAACCGTTTCAAATGTGAATTAAACTAATTCAAATTAGTTAATGTCAATGCAATCCAATTCAAATTAGGTGTGAACTCAGTATGATTGTCAGGTAGTTTCAAACTGAAAGACACTTTTATAAGGGAAGGGAAAGAAACGGATAAAACCATGTGTGTTACAAACACTATTTATTCAAGTCAGAATCCTGGATCTCAATAGTACTTTCATAATGTCAAATAAAAACATGAATATGATAGTTACATACAATGCCACATGTATTTATTACGTATTAAATGACATTTATTTTAGTGATTGGTAATTAGGAAAAATCTGAAATTCAGGCGTAAATTGAGACAAACAATATCACTGAATGCAGTTTCTAGTCAAGTGACCAGCAAACATGGAAATCTACATTTTGAATGAAAGGAGAACTCTTACATTGAAAATGAATGATGTAAATCTAGATTCTAATAATAGCCGAAGGAAGCTCACATTCACAACATTTAAAGCATTGCTGAATTAGTGAACAAAGCATTTTTCTCATTAACTTGAAAATCCACCTATTATAATGGAAAAAACCTGAATTTTAAGACATAAATTATAAAATTCCTGATAAAAAGCATGCATGTAATATGCTTGAAACATATTCAAAGAATAAAGTTTTATAACTTCCTAATGTCATTTCCAAAATTTATCAAAACCTAAATCTTACTGTGGATTCCTATATTTTTCGTGGATGTCAATTCTCCTGGATTGTTGAAAACTTGCATATTCATCGATATTTGAATTAGTGGTTTTAACAATCCAGACAGACAAATAGCAATAAGGTGTTTAGGAAAACATGACCTAAAACCTCCTTCATATAAGACAAAAATACATGGGAACTCATACTGAATGGTCAAATGTGTTCAATATGAAAATTGCAGTTAAGATGGTAAAATCACAAATCGGCCGTTACTGTAAATGGACTATGACTTTTGAGCAAATTGAAAGGGAAATGACAGGGAAGGGGGGTAAATGCCCTTTCATTTGGTATGCATGTTTCTAAAATAGAGGGAGAATAAGAGGGAAAGTTGAGTCATCTTTTTAGACTTCAGTTAAACTGAGACTACTATAATGTGTTATAGTAGTCTCAGAGTTAAATAATGACTTTTGAAGTTATGTAGACTTACCTTCTAATTTAAAAAAAAAATACCCACAATACTCAGAACTATGTCTAATTCACTTTAACTACTGATATGCAAACCTAAAAACAGAAAAATATATCATAAAATAGTGATTGAAAGATTCACTTTGAAAGGATAATTCAGACACGTGTTACACGGGGAGCATGTTTGTTTACAAATAATAATGTCACGTGATCGCGCAGACCTCACATGTTGCATCGCCCTTACAATCCACTAATACATAACCCATTATCATGCAAACATGCAACGTGAATGTGATTGGTTATCAAATAATACAGAAATAATGCATGTACAGTTTATGAAGAAATTAGTTCATCAAATAGATCGATTTTCACTTTTGACACGAATAGGTCGGGTTGACATTTTTGTCATCGGGGATAATATTGAGATAAATGGGATAAAACTGACCGTCAAAAAGGTCTAAAGAAGCACATCAGTAGAACCTTAACATTAATAAGTAATACTTACCAAAATTTCTCTAATTAATAAACTATATAACTGAAATTTCACAAAGATAACGGTAAATAATTTTGATGGTGGTGGTGATGCTGGTTAAATTGGCGCGAAATAATATTCTTACTCCTATTGCTTTACGTAAAAAAAAATGTATAGAATTGAATTTGACTAAAGTTGAGCATAAAAAAAACGTGAATATGCAAAAGCCTGGTAATAAATTAATGATAAAGTGTGTATAAATTTCCGTAAACGAATTTACCCGTATACTTCACTAAGAATTACATTTGAGCGCAAGCTAGGAGATCTATTTGTGAATCGGTTTATATAACCCCGGTTGAACTCAGGGTCGTATTAACGGAATTTTTTGCGTTGCTTTTAAATCATTGAGGCCATCTATTTTTATTACGGGTTTCCACATCTTTAAATCGGAATTATAGAAAAAATCCATCTAATGTTGTTAGCAGAATCAAAACAGAACTGATGAACACTGCAACATTTTCAGCAAAACATAAATAGGATGGAGGATATGTGTAGTCACATTATTTGTAAAACTCTCCTTATTCCTGTGAAGCGTGTGCTTTACATCGAGGCTTTCTATGCTTATCATCGACGCCACAGTACTTCAACCAATCAGACAACGTTTATTTGGGACATTCGACCTATTTTAACTCAGATTTTGGAATTTTTTAATCGAAATTATAGGAAAATAGAATGTTGTTTGTACATATAAAATAGAAAAAGATGAATACTATTAGCTAAAGCAAGTTTGGATGGGGTTCTGTGTATTTACATTGTTTGTACAACTCTCCTTACTGATGCCATATTTTGGAATTTCCGTGACCTAAATGGTTCGCGAAAATTAATATTTTTATATATAGTATAGTAACAAAATAAATTGAAATAAAATTCATTTAAATCAGATAATTTGGTAATGAGTGATTGAGAAAAAAACTTAAATTCGAAACGAATGGAATAGCTGAAACACGCTATTGGTACATGTTTTCACCGTATTATAACTCATTACCATATATTGCATCAGTTTTGATTTAATTTTACCTTACCTTTGACACCACACTAATGGTGTATGCATATGTCGATAAAATAATGTATCTATATTTATAAAATTGAGAATGGAAATGGGGAATGTGTCAAAGAGACAACAACCCGACCAAATAAAAAACAACAGCAGAGGGTCATCAACAGGTCTTCAATGTAGCGAGAAATTCCCGCACCCGGAGGCGTCCTTCAGCTGGCCCCTAAACAAATATATACTAGTACAGTGATAATGAACGCCATACTAATTTCCAAATTGTACACAAGAAACTAAAATTAAAATAATACAAGACTAACAAAGGCCAGAGGCTCCTGACTTGGGACAGGCGCAAAAATGCGGCGGGGTTAAACATGTTTGTGAGATCTCAACCCTCCCCCTATACCTCTAACCAATGTAGAAAAGTAAACGCATAACAATACGCACATTAAAATTCAGTTCAAGAGAAGTCCGAGTCTGATGTCAGAAGATGTAACCAAAGAAAATAAACAAAATGACAATAATACATGAATAACAACAGACTACCAGCAGTTAACTGACATGCCAGCTCCAGACTTCAATCAAACTGACTGAAAGATTATGATTTCATCATATGAACATCAGGCACAATCCTTCCCGTTAGGAGTTTAGTATCATACTATCATAACATATATGAGAAGAACATAACCCGTGTCATGCCAACAACTGCTTTTAAAATAAATGTGTTTAGTTCCGATGCAAAGACCTTATCAGTGACTCAATATTAACGCCAAAATATGCAATCTTTAATGACTTGACAACAGTATCGTAATTATATCCCTTCTTAATAAGTCTATTCAAAGGTTTTGTAAGTTTCTGAGATGAATACTGACACTTTTGTGCTTTATAAAGAATATTTCCATAAAAAATTGGATGTGAAATACCTGAACGTATTAGAAGTCTGCATGTTGAGCTATATTTACGAATGATGTCTTTATACCGATGATAAAATTTAGTAAATGTTTTGACTAGTTTGTGATATCGAAAACCCTGGTGTAATAATTTTTCAGTAATACATAAATTTCTCTCGATAAAATCTAAAACCTTGTTACATACACGAGCGAATCGTACAAGTTGAGATATATAAACACCGTAAGATGGTGACAAGGGAACGTCACCATCTAAAAACGGATAATTAACGATAGGAAATGAAAAATCATCCCTTTTATCATAAATTTTAGTATTCAGCTTTCCATTAGTGATATAGATATCAAGATCGAGCAGTGGTCATTGTTAGTATTAGCTTTATTTAAAGTAAGTTCAACAGGATAAATTTCATTAATATACATACTGAAGTCGTCATTATTGAGAGCCAAAATATCATCCAAATATCTAAAAGTATTATTAAATTTGTTTATCAGATGTTGTTTCGATGGGTCTTTGCTTATTTTTGTCATAAATTGTAACTCATAACAATACAAAAACAGGTCCGCAATAAGTGGTGCACAGTTAGTCCCCATTGGAATTCCGATAATCTGACGATATACGGAATCCCCAAAGCGGACAAAAATGTTATCTAGTAAAAATTCAAGGGCATATATAGTATCAAAGCATGTCCAATTAACATAGTTTTTGTGTTTATTGCTACTAAAAAATGACCTAAAAGAGTTTGAACATATATATTCACATTCTGATTTTTTGAATGCCCATTTAATTAGGTGTGTGAATTTTTTCTTAATGAGAATGTGAGGCAATGTGGTATACAGGGTAGAAAAATCAAAACTTTGAACAGAATCAAAATCACCAATATAAGCATGCAATTTATCAAGTACTTCCAGCGAGTTCTTGACACTCCAAAAGTAATTTATTCCACTATTTTCGAAGGCCTTATTTGAACAATTTATTATCAGGTTTTTAATTGTACCAAGTGTGCTGGTAAGAAGAATAGACAATTTAGTAGTTGAACACTGGCTTGAAGACGAAATAAATCTATATTTGTAAGGGGTTTTGTGTAGCTTCGGAAGCCAATACATAGTTGGAACTTTCATTGTATTTGACTCTGCTTGTAAAGCGGTGGCTAAAAGTTTATGTTTGTTACAGATTTCGTTTTCTGAAAATGGAGTCAGTTGGAATGTTGGTGAATTGGTGATTTCCTTTTTCAGAACCTCAATGTAAAATTTACGTCAAACAATAATAATATTATTAGCAACTTTATCGGCCGGAACAAAAACAAATTATAGAATGCTAACGTAGAATTTTTTTTTTCGGATGACTTATAAATAGATCGGGTATTTCTTGGGATATACCTTGTACGTTGTGTAACATTGTTTAAATATACACATTATAAAGGTCTGCATATATAAATTCTGAAAAACTAAAACGTGTAATGAAATCAAAATATAAGATCAAAGTTCAATAATTTTAATTGATTTTATCGTATCCGACGAATAATTTTCAATTATCGGAAAAAATAGAAATGTTGTTGAAACAAGGATTGATATAGTAGTATAGATTTATATCCCTTTTGAAGTAATGAGTAACGGAAACGTCTCATTATAAATTATAATCAAGTACTTTTCTTAAAGCACTTCACTACTTGTCGTTCAAGTTTAACACAACAAGAAACCAGCGTAGCCAATTGTCGCCCACTGCCTTAGCCTTACCTTCAATTTCAATATAAAATTTCACAAAATTTTCGATGCTGTTTTTTATATCTAGATTTTTCAAAATGAGGAAGAAGCTGATTATGTTGAGTTCTGCTTAATGCACTAAGTAAACTTTGGTAATAAATTGTGACACATGTATCAGGAAAATATATTTAAAGAGGTAGGTCCCTGAAATGTATTTCATTACAATCAGTCTTAAGTCGATTCCCATCTTTATATATTACTGAGTTCTATTAGTATATCTATATTTATCATATGTTATCGTTTAAATTTCATATGAGCAAATTTCAATACGTTAATTTGTTAAATACATGTAGTATAATTATTTGCCTTGTAAAGGCCGATAATTAATCTGTTCATTTTAGCTGTCTTTTTCTAATTTATTCTATAAAAAGAAAGTAACAACATATATGGAGACTTTGATTTCTCACTTCATCTGGTGACTCTTGTTATCGTCATAAAATTTTTAACGCCATTTTTGTCACTTTCCAAGACACAGCAATAAAAAGACGGATAAAAGAAGACTAGAATAAAGAATAAGCACAGAAAAATAAAAAAATAGCGAATATTGGCCAAAACTAATAAAGAATAGAGAAAAATAGAAGGACATCAAATCCATAACAAACCCCCCCCCCCCCCCCCCCCCATAAACCACCACCATTTCCACAAATTTGACTCTGCTATATCATTGAATAAAGTAGTTACTTCTTGATGGTTTTTTTTTTTGTCATGTTGTTGTCTAGATCATTTCTACATTAGTTTTGTCCCAGCAACTGCTCTTGCTTATATTATCATATGAATGATTAAAAGAAAACTATATTTCCAGGAAAACGACCGTCAGATACTTTATAATTGTGGTGATGTCACTCATAATTTTTTAATAAAAAGATGCTTGACAGCAATTCAAGAATACTATTCAAAACCAGAATTAACCACGTCGAGCATTTGTCCAGATAACATATTCAGACTTCAGACTATACCCAGATGGTCAAGTATTCAATCAGACTTAGCATGGAAAAAGGCCAAATAACTAACGAAATTGAAGAGCATTGGGGTTTCAAAATTCTGTAAAATTTCGCCCAAAAAACAGCTTAGCTATTCTTAAATTCAAACTTTTGATAATCTTAGAATTTTCAGACTATTGCAAAATCAAAACGAAATTTTAACATTTTTTTAAAAATCAATATATTTAATATTTAATATTTAAGGGTAGTGGTGGGAAATATTAAATTCTAACTCTTTTTTTCTAATTTGCTAAGATTAGAATTTTCGTCATTTAAAACTAAGAAATGGTCAATAACGAATTCAAAATAAGATTTTTTTTCTTTTTTCTTTTTATTTTACAGGAATTTACTTTCAACAAAAGACACAGATGTTCTAATCTAAGGTTCTAATATGTTATCAATCAAATCATGGATGATGAGTCTGTTACACCACTGGGTCGATGCCACTGCTGGTGGACGTTTCGTCCCCGAGGGTATCACCAGCCCAGTAGTCAACACTTTGGTGTTGACATGAATACCAATAATGTGGTCATTTTTATAAATTTCCTGTTTACAAAACTTTGAATTTTTCGAAAAACCAAGGATTTTCTTATACCAGGCATAGATTACCTTAGATGTATTTGGCACAACTTTTTGGAATTTTGGATCCTCAATGCTCTTCAACTTTGTACTTTTTTGGCTTTATAAATATTTTGATATGAGCGTCACTGATGAGTCTTATGTAGACGAAACGCGCGTCTGGCGTACTAAATTCTAATCCTGGTACCTTTGATAACTATTTACACTTCAGAGGAGTTGATTCCAACTTTATCCTGTTACACTTTTATTGAATAGATTCCTCGTTAAACACGAAATCTCTATCTTGAACGGTGGTCATGATAGAAAGCTCATATATCTTACGAATACAAAATGAAGTTGACGGCTACATGTCAACAACTATGCGCATCTTCATCATGAAAAAAACCCATGGGCAAAGCTGGATTTAAATAGTTGACACAACATAGGTTTCTGACACAGAATGAATGTGGTCTAAGAACTTAAACTTAAACTTAAAAGTTTTAAATTGGACATTTACCTATTATGGTCCAATATCCAAAATCTAAATACATGGTAAGAATTCAATTTTTGGTGAAATCAAATAATGTTCAATTTTGAACCCTTTTGGACCCTAATTCCTAGGACCCTTTGGACCTTAATGTAGACCAAAAATTAAGAATCTAAACACCCGGTTAGATTTGGCATATCAAAGAACCCCAATAGTTCATTTTTTTATGAAATCAAACAAAGTTTAATTTTGAACCCTTTTAGACCCTAATTCCTAAACTGTTGGGACCAAAACTCCCAAAATCAATCCCAACCTTCCTTTTGTAGACATAAACCTGTTGTTAAGATTTCCTAGATTTCTATTTACTAATACTAAACTTATTGTGCAAAAACCAAGAAAAATGCTTATTTTAGACTTTTGTTGGACCCTAATTCCTAAACTGTTGGGACCAAAACTCCCAAAATCAATTCCAACCTTCCTCTTGTGGTCATAAACCTTATGTTAAAATTTCATCGATTTCTGTTTACTTATACTAACGTTATTGTGCAAAAACCAAGAAAAAATGCATATTTGGGGCCTTTTGTGGCCCCTGATTCCTAAACTGTTGGAACCAAAACTCTTTAAATCAATCCCAACCTTCCTTTTATGGCCATACACCTTGTGTTTCAATTTTATAGATTTCTATTTACTTATACTAAAGTTATAGTGCGAAAATCAAATGCCTTCGAACGACGACGACGACGACCACGCCAACGTCATACCAATATACGACCGTTTAAAATTTTAAACATTATTATCTGAATCTCAGAAAATGTAGACTAAAAGATAAACAATTTTTTCAAATGTACAAAAGGCAAATTGCTCCTCGGTATTTCAATGACATTAAAAATGTAAAAAAACATTGTTTTTCTACGTACACGTAGTATGATAATGCTGTTAAGCACATTGGGTGCGCAAATTGCACATATGGAAAATACACAATGTAATCAGGTTACAGTGCAACGTTTAAGGAGTAAATATTCAGAAATAAGTAAAACTCATTATACTTCAGTCAGTACTTGAGAATGATGATGTTGGTAAGACTAGACTAATTTCATTACTTATAATATATGTTGTCGAGTTCCAAACATCTTACGAAAAACATTGGACGTAAGTTATTCTGAAAATGTTATTGACTAGCAAGTACTTTTACCCCTTAAGATTGTATGTGAAAAAAGTAATGGAGAATATGCACAAGAATTATCATATGCAATATATATATATATGCAAAAGTAGTATACCGCTGTTCGATAGAAATCGAAATAAAATGTGTAAAAAGCGTCCTGGTGTTCACGTGGTAAGGGTGCTTGCCTTGACTCAAAACATAGGGAGGACAACCCAAATATTTAATAATTGGTATAAATTATGTTGGTTTTTTTTTTACAGATTTTGCAGTATTGAGTAAGACTAGAAACTCTGGTTGGTTAAGATTCAGAATAGTTCGTGGCAATGCTTATATGTATGCGGTAAACATAAAGTTAATAAGTTTTGGGTCATTATACTTGTCAAATTCCTGTAGCATTGCTTATAAATAACAAGCTTGGTACCACATGTTCAAAACGATCAGACATCTTGCTAACAATATGTCAGAAATTAAGACGGACTAAGGGTCAAATGGATGAACATTAATAGAAAGGCTCAAAGTCAGAAGATAGAAAGACAAATCGACCGGTTGATAGACAAACGATGGTATGTGGAAAGAGGTTGTTAAATACACCTTTGGAACAAGTGCGTAATTCTTCTATTTAAGCCAGTGATGATAACCAAGGACTCATGCTTAAAGAAATTGGAATATACAATCATGACAATTGACATTCGAAAATTATATAAAAACACATGAGGCGCTGAATATTTTGACTTAATCGAATAAAAGGTACTAAAGAAAGGGAAAAAAATCGAATATAATATAGCAACCTCCGGAACCCTTATGAGTTATTGTAAGGGTTCCTTCAACATAAAGAGTTCATAGAATTCTTCCTTTATGGAGTATCGAATTCAACGTACTAATTACAACGGGACGTGCCTGCTAATTTAACCATCTGCATAGCCAAATTCCACTATAGCAATAGTTAAACATGTTCCACTAGACGGCAGATATCCAGGAATGTTTACAAGTATCTTAGACAACTATGCTTCATTAACAAAAGAGTCATGCAATTTGGTAAACAAAGTTGCAACTGTATGTAACAGCAATAAAAAATAATAGTTATAAAAAATATTAGCATCTGGATATTAATAACAATAAAAATATTTTTGCAGAAAATAAAGTATCATCATATGTGAATATAAGACAATGACTAAAACTCAGCACGTACATTGTTCTCGTGCAGTTTTGTCGAGTTACCATTTATAACAAATATAAAGCGAATCACAAGTTATGAAATTATAAAAAAAAATAATACTGTGTATCTTACAATGAACCTGAGTTATAACAAACAGAAGTCCTAAACAATTACATTATCAAAGAACATGATAATATGCCATGTGAACCTAAATAAAGGCAACAGTAGTATACCGCTGTTCAAAACTCATAAATCCATGGACAAAAAACAAAATCGGGATAACAAACTAAAACCGAGGGAAACGCATTAAATATAAGAGGAGAACAACGACATAACACTAAAATGTAACACACATAGACAAAATCCCACGAGAATAACAAATATAACATATATATATAACATCAAAACCAAATACATGAGTATCAATAACAAAAGTTAACACATTCAACAAACAAAAAAACTAATTTTATCAAAGTTCTGATTTGACTATATTTTGTTCATAGAAGAGAAACACTAGATAAATAGCGTCAAGGTCTATGAGGAAATAAAAGCAACAGTAGTTAAACGCTGTTCGAAAGTCATAATTCGATTGAGTGAAAACAAATCCAGGTTACAAATTAAACCCGAAGGAAACACATCAACTATCAGAGGAAAACTACGAAATACATGTAACTATAATACGGAAGGGCACCAAAAACCAAACGACAATGCAACACACACCGGATATAAGATATTTTCCTGACTTGGTACAGTAAGTTTAACTAATTAGTGTGAAATCATCAAACTTGATATTTTTCACAGAAATAGTACCATCCAAGTTTTAAATTTATAATTAAACACTTGCTCAATAAATTTTGTTGTTGACTCATTCATCATTTCAATTGAACTAAATATTGTACCGTCTCAATGGATGATGAATACACTTAAAATGATAGGCGTGATATACACATATATATTAAAGATGTTAAATTATTGTCATACGCCTAAAAAATTTCAACAAGGAAATAGAAATGAAGTTCAGTTCAATGAAACATAAATATATCTAAACAAATTCAAATAGCTGAATAACTATTAAATTAACAAGTTATCGAGGGTCTAGGTGTGAATCCTTCTTTTCTTTATTCTTTAATGTCAGAAGTAGTTTTTCTCCATTATAAAAATTGTATTATTATTCTTTTTTCTTTATTTACATTGCAATAGCTCCCCATTGATATTATATTTTTATGAATGATCTATGTTTGTCTCTATTCTTTATGTTTTTTGACAACTTTAACGTTGATTTGTCCCATTGTTTAACTGTAAACCCTATTTAGACCCTAATTATAAAATTCCATGGGTGTTCCATTGTATATTAATACTATTTTAACACATAAAATTGGGAAAAGAAATGGGGAATGTGTCAAAGCTACACCAACCCGACCATAGAGCAGACAACAGCCGAAGGCCACCAATGGGTCTTCAATGTAGCGAGAATTCCCGCACCCGTAGGTATCCTTCAGCTGGACCCTAAAAAATATGTATACTAGTACTGTGATAATGGACGTCATACTAAACTCCGAATTATACACAAGAAACTAAAATTAAAAATTATACAAGACAAACAAAGGCCAGAGGCTCCTAACACCTTATCTTCTTCCTCTTTTTTACAGCATTGATCAAATCAAACAAGTGGAAAATAACACACAAACAAAATGCGAATATCAAAATAATTTAAACAGTTGTTGCGTCTTTGACTATTGCAGAAACATGTCAATTAAAGGCAGCAGTAGTATACTGGTGTTCAAAAGTCATAAATCGGTTGAGTAAAAACAAATCCGAGTTCCAAACCAAAAATCAAGGGAAATCCATTACTTATTATAGGAAAACAAATGAACAACAGGAACACCGAAGTGCAACAAAACACAAACGATAACAATCATAGAAACGAACTATTTGATAACAGCTGTAATATTCCTGACTTGGTACAGGACATTTAAAAAAACCAATGGTGGGTTGAACCTTTGTAAATGGCATGCGAAACCTTCGGCGTTTTTACAATGATAAATAAATGCCGATAAAACACTTCGTGACAGAAATGCAGCTAAAAAAACAAGCAATAGTAGTCATTTCAGATCTATAGAAACTCACAATCAAACAATATAATTGTCGGCAGATCATACAAACCGCAGAACAAAGGAACATATTCACTGTCTATTAAATGTGTACATCTCCTTCGTAACAAAAAAAGATATCGACAAAATTATTTTTCTAAATTGTTTGTTGCATCCTCAGGAATATAAGCTTAAGGTAAATGACAGTTTTCAATTAAAAGCCTGTCACCAAATATCAGTTAGCTTGTATTTGTAGTACTGCCCAATGTGTGTATACGATTGATTAATTGATTGGTTTTTGTTTGCTTTACGTTTTAATGGCAATGCATGTACATGAACAGAACAATTTGACATAGACCAATAGAGAGATACAGTCAAAGGATTCGATGGGAATGAAGGGCGGGATGAATTCCGATGCCACTAAAAAGGAAATTATATTGGATAGAGACAGAAATTAGGCCTTGCAACAGGCCAACCACGGACCATACAAAAGTCAATTACTGTGCAAACACAGTACTCTACCTACACCTTTCTAATCGGACGGGATATT
Organism: Mytilus edulis; assembly: GCF_963676685.1. Taxonomy (NCBI): domain Eukaryota; kingdom Metazoa; phylum Mollusca; class Bivalvia; order Mytilida; family Mytilidae; genus Mytilus; species Mytilus edulis. The sequence goes on along the minus strand of NC_092355.1, from coordinate 61,254,172 downwards.
AACGATCCTACTTTGCAGCCCTATAGAATAAATTTGATATATTTTTACTTTACCGGTACGGTATTCATGTGACAGACGAACGTCTTGAAATGTAAGAACCCTATCGGACTAGTCTACAATGACTATAGATAGAGGAACAAATTGACTGCTAAATGGATAGTCGAAGTACAGGTTGATAGATGTTCAAAATAACCCTCTTCTGAGCAAGGACAAAATTAATCCATGTAAGTGAGTGATGTCAGCTCATGACTCTTCCTTGGAGACATTGGAATGTACAATTTACATCCGGAAAATATAATAAAAACATATACATGTATAACAAAAATGCTTTTAATTATAAGACAATTTGAACAGATATCACAAATAGTTCAATAGCACAACGCATGGTTTATCTGAGGTAACATGTAGTATATGATAAAGGAAGAATAATAAACAACCGTTTCAAATATAAACTAACAATAATAAAAAAATATTTATCAACTGTGTATGAACGATAATAAAAAATCGTTAAACTGTGTCTAAACGATAATAACAAATCGATGAACTACATGCATGAATAGCAGTGATAATACCAAATATATTAACTACATGTACTCACAATATAAGAACACACCGGATAATGAATATCAGTTCAATATAAGAACTTTATTTTTTTTAAATCGACATATATACGACGCTTGGCTTAGATTTCAGAGCGCATCACACTTATTCATAAAACATTCTACAATTATATCAAAGTTAAGAATTCGGTAGTGCAAATAAACAATGGATTTCAGAATAACAACGAAACATATTTAATCAATGCCCAGTGCAAATGTTTCGTGAATAATCATTTAAATAATAAATATCAATATGATACGTCGGTACTGCCAAAACGCCCATATACAAATGAAATTAAATTTGATAGAGGTAGTAATCCATTTGCAATTAGTTTATATATATACAAGACGAAGATGGATTATCAATTAACTCAATAGGAACATCGTAATATCTATTAGGTAGGTCGATAAGACGAGAGCGTAACATTTTGATCTTACCGAAAAAGAGGTACTAAAAAGCGGAAGACATTCAAATATGAAGCAACCTACAGAAAACTTATGCGTTATCCCAAGGGTTCCTTTGACATACAGAGTATATGGCATTCTTCCGTTATGAAGTATCGAATTCAACGTACCAATTACGACCGGACGTGCCTGTGAATTTAACATATGCACAGCCTTTTAGACAATCTACTTTCGCAAAAGTTAAACATGTTCCAACGGACAGAAGAACTACAGGGATGTTCAAAATTATCTTGGTCAATCCTTATGATTGAACTAATTGGAAATTGAATCTTCTGAATAATATATTTTTAATGTTTCATTAACAAAGGAGTAATTCAAGTTGGTGAACACAATAGCAAATTTATTTAATAAAAATAACAGCAATAAAAAAATAACAAAAAATTGCAATTGGATATTAAAATATGAACAATGACAAAAATACTGAAAGAAGTTACAATATTAACAAATATTGATATAAAACAAACGTTAAAAAATTGTCTTCATAAACAATAGCACGTGCATTTTTCTCGTGCAGTTACGTCAGGTGACCATGTATAAAGTGAATCACAAGTAATAAATAAACAAAAAATATGAGTGTGTCTTACCTGAGGTATACATGTTATAACCAACAAAAGTATTAAAAGTCTTAAAACATTTTTAAATATTATAATAATATGCCCTAGCAAGATACATAAACAATCAACCTTTAGAAAAACAATAACAAAAGTAAACCTAATTTAGGTAAACATGATAACATGGTACGCATTAAACAAAAAACATAAAAGATTAAAAAAAAAAATTCTGAAAAACTTGGATCATTTTTAGAACACAAAATATTAACATTGATGAAATAGTGTCATAGCCTATGAGGAAATCGTTTTAAAATCAAGTTACTTCCCAAAAAACTGACATCTACTTTACATGTGTATATTTCTCATCCCCACTTTAAAGATGTAGATTTGGTACATGTATCATAAACGTCTGACTGCTTTTGCAGTGTGAATGCGTCACTCATGACATAATTACATATATAAATCTATATTTAGAACATTACACATATAAAACTATATCTAGAACATCCGCAATTGATGAACTGTGATCGTTAACAAAAGCTATCCTATATATACTTGACTAATATGATAGATATACACTGATATTTCGTTAAGATTATTTTTGTATGTTGAAACTCTTTTTAACTTTTCTGGATTCGAGCGTCACTGATGAGTCTTTTGTAGACGTAACGCGCGTCTGGCGTATATACTAAATTTAGTCCTGGTATCAATGATGAGTTTTTTTAAGTGCTTTTTTTTATCACATTCTTAAAAATTTCGAAAAATATTTATCATTAAGTATGAAGGAAATCGAGAGGAAATGAGTTGGCGGATAGACACGTGAATAAATAATATACAAAGCTCTTTATTACAATGATTAGTCGATTAAAGGTATGAAGTATTTGAACAGAAGCTATGAAGGACTCAAATGTGCAATCAAACAGTTAAGACTATTTAAGATCTGCATCGTCAAAAATAGTTATATTAGTATTTGAAACATATTACATTACTAATATATTATATTGTATTAATAAACATTGTATATCATCCCATTTGGGATCGAACCATCAAAACTTTAAACACAGAAGTACTATATTACAATAAATGCATATATTCAATTATAACAACAATACAATAGAATTTCACAAAATATAAATTTCAATAATAGTAAATAAATTTTACTTTTTAACATTGATTTTGGCACATGATTTGGTGGTCATTTGAATCATTTTACATATGGATCCACAAAGTAATAACTTATGCGAGGTACGTTTTTACGTTTCCTGTTTCGTATCTCTTACATACGGGACATTTTCAAATTGCAGGTTGTTTTGGTAGTCATCGTTTTCATTTTCTTTATAGAATCGCTGAAAAGTAACTTATGCAAGATAAGTTTTTACAGTTCCTTTCACATACGTCCTACATACGGGACATTTTCTCATGGCAGGAGCGCAGTCAATACAACACACAATATGTCCGCATGGTAGAAATGCAATGGATGCCTCTAGATCTAAACACACTTTACAGAGTCGCTGGTCCCTCAATTGTCTGTTTTCCTCTATCAGATTTTCTGTATCTGAAATAAGAAAAAATAGAGTTTTTGTATTTATGTAAAATGCTCTCTTGTTCTTGTTTAATTGCTAGTTCATACTATTTTATCCAAGAAAAAAGAAGAAAGTCAGTACTAATGTCAAATTGCAAACTCTTAATATTTAGCTTATTTTACTATATCAATAAACAGCTGCGACATGAGCCCATAATACGCCCGTCGCTATTTGAAAGAATAAAGTTCAATAACTTCTCAATGTCATTTCAGAAATTCTTCATTTTATAGTTTTGAACTTACTTGCTGAAAGGTATTACCTAAAAATCTGAAATATCTGTTATAGTTTAATTTTGTATATATCCTTGCTTTTCGCATTTTAATTGTTTACAAAATTAAGAAAATAAATAGGTAGCATACCCTCAAACAGTAAATTTTCCTCATTTACTGTCTTGTCTAAGCCATTGCACTCAGTACTGGTACTATTTGATTTGTGGTCACCTGCCGTGTTCGTATTATTTTCATGTTGACTCACGTCTGATGTGGCTCCTTGCTGTTGAGGATTTGCTTCATCATCTAGTAAAATGTGCATAACGTCTGTTGCTGATATGCTGTTCATATCTGAAATGATTATGAATAAATATATGATATTGCATATTTCATGTAAGCGATCAAAACAAGAAGTATTGCGCAGCAGCTGTGAATTTCACCAATTCTATAAACATCTGTTTTTGATTCATAAAGGTGAAATATAAACTTGTTATTTTTTTCATTTCTTTTAACTAATATTGATTTCATTTTATTAATTGTGAAGTTTTGTGATAAAGCGTAAGGCTGCAAATCTAAAATGCTTTTGTCTTCTTATATATCATTCGTATCATGTCATTTTACACATCTTATAAAATTGCAAGAGTTCATACCTTTTCCGGAAGTCGTTAGATGCTGAAAAGCATTTATAACCTGTTGATCTGTATATCCCATTTCAATGACACTTCTAGCTGCAACTGTTTGTAATATGTCATTGTGTGTTGTTCTAGTAGAACTGGTATTTACAGCAGTGGAAGAAGTTTGAACTCTCGATGTTGTCTCTTGTGTATTTTCATTTGATGCATTGGTTTCTCGGTCCTGAAACAGGTAAAAAGTCCATTTTAAAAATGTTAATGACTAAAATTTAGGAACTCATGAATTAAAATAAATCATGTAGCAAACTGGTATACTGATCTTTTGTGTTCTTTGAAAAACAATCTAACGGCATGTTGCATACTGTTACTCAAAAGAACAGCAACCAACCATGTAATTGATCCAAACAAAACACCATCGGAATGTACAATTTATCTACCACATATCAAATAGCATTGCACTCCATAAGAAGTCCCTGATTACAAAAAATAATTCCGATGTTGGTTTTTTTTTGTTTCAGGGATGGGGTTTCATGTTTTGCATGTAAACGGATAAGAGTTTCGTTTTTTCATTGAAATCATCTTTATGTTTGTCAAGTTGTAGTATCATTGCTATCATTTTCATCATTGATATCATTATAAACGGGATTTTTTTTCCATAATTTTGTTTTATGATTTGCATAGCAATGTAGATTTGGGTTAATTGCATTTTGTTTAACATTTTTACTTACTATTTCAGCTTGTCTTTTCTGAACGGCGTGAATGAACTTTTCTCCCTTGTTTTGTTTCAGAAAAGTACATTTCGGAAACCATCTGGCATGTTCAACCCATGGATCGTCACCTGCTTCCCAGTTTCGCAGTCCTCCACCACAGTAAAAGCATCTTGTGTAATCATGGTAACCAGCAAACAGAAAACCAGCCAAAGCCATCTGACGTGGTGATTGGTCTAAATATGACGGCCAGCCTTCAAAGGAACTGATTCTAACAGTCAAGCAGGCATAGTTAGGATACTTAGGCTTTTCTAGGTGTATTCCAAGTGATTCGAATTCAGTGTTATGCTGGCATGAACTGGTTTCAGTAGCATTATGGTTTTCATTGGATGTCTGTGTTTCTTGACTATTCTCGTTCCCCGTTGCAGAGCTAGTTCTGTTCCTATTAGATGGTGAACGTATTTGGTTTCCTGGTCTTTCCTGTACATTGTTGCTGGTACCATTGTAAGATGAAGTTATTTGTAATCTAGGTTCAGGTCTTGATGAAGCATTTTCTGACTGATTCAAACCTTGACTTGTAACAGTTGCTGTGTCAACAGTAGAATCAGTATTATTCGGAACAACCGTTGTCTGTTCTTCTTGATTTGCAGACGATGAGAATCTGGGTTCGGCTAGGAGTGCACATGATGGTGACAGCATTTTATGTATAACAACAGGATCGTCACCCGATTTCCATCTGTCATATATACTTCCACAGGAAAAGCACTTTGTTTTTCTTCCGTCAATGTAGTAAAAACCAGTCTTAGCCATTTTAATTAGATTTATACTAATGTCTCGTGGGAAATTGCTATACGATGACACTCTCAGAAGTTCATTTGACATTGAATCGACGTGAGATACTGGCGTGTCACTTGAAAAACTCTCAAAATAAGTTCTTAAACTGAGTGGACAAAATTGTGATTTAGACTGTGGGAAAATGTGTACTCGCAATAAATCGCAAAGTACGTTGTAGCTTTCTTTATTTTTTTGTAAGCTTGATTCATTTTGAACTTTACTGACGGTGTCAATATTGTTTAAAGTAGTACCATAGCTTATTGCCGTAAACTCCTGATGGTTTATAATGTGTTCGACATTCGAAGACATTGTTTTTTCAACCATTGTTTCTAGTCTTTCTATGGTCAGTCTTAAATTTGTTGAATTTTCTTTAATTTTGGCAAATGTTTTCAGTCTATTTATAATTTCTGGTATTTGCACTGGACCCGAAAGGTTTATTTCTGAAGTCAGTTGCTGGACTTTATCTTTAAGTTCTTTCAGGTCACTGCAAACTTTTTCATATCCTTTATCATCCTCTGTGTAACTTGTCATATCAATGTTATGCGTGTCGTCAGTATCTTGTAAACACGTGCTTTCTGGTGTTAGGTCAGTTTGTACAGAACGAGAAAGCATGAGAGGCCCTTGTCCGGTATCACTAAATGATCTTTGGAATACTCTTGGTTCGCACATTCTTGAATCAATGGCTCTGGTTTGGTGTTTTCCAATCTCGGAAGTTTCTGTACAACACATCATTGCAGAAAAATCTAGAAAACAAATATGACAATTTAAGTAGTAAAATGCATCATAATGTCAATAAAAGTGAACTAGCTATAATGCCTGTCTGTTACCATTATGAAAGAAAAAATAACCAAAACTAGCTGCTCGATCCAATCTCGTCTGTGTTTTAATGGTTTATTACAAATATATTTAACCACTTTTCATACCATTTAAGTTTACTGTATAGAGATAATATAAAGTGTATGTTTAACATTAGGCTCTCACAGTGACAGCAAATCGAAATTTCTGCAGAGGTCGAACCCTGAACAGTTGAGTAAGTATGGACACTACTGTTAAGCTAAAAACAATTCTCTGAATTTAGATTATGATTGAATATTGATCAAAGCATAGATTTGTGTCACAAAACATGGTGGTGAAAGAACTGAACATTTTGAAATTGGACATTGACCTATTATTGTCCAATATTCAAAATCTAAGTACATGGTCAGAATCACCGAATAATTAAATGTTTGATGAAATCAAACAAAAGTTTAATTTGTAACCCTGTGAACCTTAATGTGAACCAATTTGATAAGAGAGCTTATAACCCAATCTGACTAGATTCATCCCTTCAAACTCGGAACCCCATTTATTCATTTTTTGTTGAAATCAATTAAAGTTTAATGTTGGACTCTGATTTTGGACCAACTTGAAAACTGGGCCAAAAAATTAATATTTAAAAACAGGTTTAGATTCAACATTTGAAAGAACCCTATATATACTGAATTTATTTTGAAGTGAAACACAGTTTAGTTTTATCCATATCCTAATTAATTTTCTGTTCAAAGGGAAATAACTTAAACAGAAGAAATAATATACAAATAGTTTTCTAAAATTAGATATAATCTAACCAAAAAAAATTGTGCCCTAAAATTATATATGGTTTAACAAAAATAAATAGTGCTCTAAAATAAGATAAGATGTTATATCTATTTTTGTATTAAATTCAATAAAATGATATGTAAGAATGAGAATTAGCAAATAATTTACCACAGAGAATAATATATATATATATATATATCCAAAATGTCTTAAATGTCTTTTATCATTGAAACAATGTATCTTTAAGAGCTAACAATAATAACTTTGTCTAAGTTTTTATGAAAAAAATGTTTAAAAATTAAAGAATATTTCTGACAACAAATAACTCCCCCCCCCCTCCCCCCACACACACACTTAAAAGGAAAAAGAAGCTGGGGCCCATCAACCGAGCGCTTCGCCTTAAAGGTCCTTCAATGCTGATGAAGGTGATATATGAAATTTGCTTCGTATGCACATATTCATGTCTTAAGTTAAATGTCATGTCTTAAACCCATTATTGATTTTCTACTTAAAATTTCGTTAAAAAATGTGTTGTCTGAATGAAATAGTATTTAGTGGGAGACTTACATTATCGATGAGGTTCTGTTGAATAAATCCATAACCTTTACACTAAAGTTACTTAATATATACATTCCCCATTTAACTTTTACACTAAAGTTACTTAATATATACATTCCCCATTTCCATTCTCAATTTTATTGAATGATGAAAATTGTTACATTACCTCATATCAAAAAATAATTTTGTTATCGAAACGTTGCGCAACGTTCTTTAAAGAAAGATATTAAAATTAAAGCTTATTTTTAAAGATCAAACACGAACAATACTATCTTGAATGTATGTCAAGTTTCTGTAATTAGATATAAGCGAAAAAAGAAATTCACTCGCCTGACCCGCCAAATATTAAGATTTTTCAAAATCCTAAATAAAATTCCGTATCAATTACATGTAACCATTATCAATAATTTGTTGCATATTAAATTGGGTTTTATTTTTTGTCTTACATTTCGGTTTCCCAACCATAGGTTCATTGGGACAGGACACTTTTTTGTTCCTCCCCCTTTTTCAAACTCCGTTATTTTTCGTTTTCTATTATTTTCAATTATTTTCGCATTTTTCTGTATCATTAGAACATAAATTTACTATAACTTACTTGTATTTGCTATTTACTATCAATTCCAAATTTAATATTCATGCAGCGGTCACTGAACAGACTAAGAGAGTCACTAATAAATTTTTATTATACATAAAAACTAGAAAATAAGAAATTAACAGAAGAAAAAAACGGATTTTGAGAAAAAAAAGGGGGCGGGCTAAAACAATTGCCCTATCCCTAAGTACCTAATCCCAACCAAAATGTTAGAACTTAACATATTCTAATCAAGTTATTTTATTGTTACAGTCAATCGTACAGAAAAAAAGGTAATACTAAGAAACACCTATTTTATTTTTAACTGTTGTACAAGTTAAACTATTTTTAGTTAAGATATTTTCTACAAGTTATAGCATGTATGAGGTACTTTTGTACATGTTATAACTTGTAATTTTGCATTGTACAATTTACAACATGTACAATATGTTTTGTAAATATTATATAACATGTACAAAATCGCAACAACATACATATTTGATAAGAAAATTAAAAAAAAATGATATAACATAGACTTATAAAACTGTTTTTATCAGATTATATATACATTTTTTGAAAATTATAATAGATAACAAAATTTGTAAAGATAAAGTTCAGAAAATGTATTGCATGCTTACCTTACAGTATCCCTAACATATATATAGTGAGTCATATGCCGATTTAAATATATATAACACTGAAGATCTATTTTAAGATAAAAAAAAAAAAAAAAAAAAAAAGTATTTTTAGAATGACGAATCATAATCACATGACGCGCATCGTAGTTTATGTTTGTATTGGTTTTGTTTATAAGAATAATTATGAATTTTAAACAACCGTAATGTCTTCTGCACAATATTAACGTTATCTGGTCTAATATACAATATTAACGTAAGATTTTCTTACACAGTTTTAAGTAAGATGAAAACGTTGCCATGTTTACTGAATATACGCTGTTTGTTTACAAATAACGACGCACGTGGTTGTGTGTCATACATACGTAATCTGATTGGTTCATTCTAGAATAGATTAGAATATGATAGAATGAAAAGAACAGGATAGAAAATAATAGGATATAAAAGAAAAAATAATAGATGATAGGATAAAAAAAGAAGAGATTTGAATAGCATAGGATAGAACATATTAGGAATTACATTAAACTGTATTAGCTAAAAAAAAAAATTCAAATCAATACATATAGTCCAATTAATTATGACGTCTGGCAAGGCTATTTTATTTTCTTTCTGGGACGCCTTCCTGCGACGTCAATGTGGGATCAAACAAAGTCAAAATCGAAAAATAACCACAGCAGACGGCATGATTATCTGGACTAGGGCACACAAGGGGCAATATGGAAAAATTACAATAACATATACAAATATAGTACAATCAGACTCTTGATTGAAAGATTATTTTATTAATGAAACAAATAGAAAAATATAACTTCATACATGTACATTATAAATTATGAATACTTTGTCTTGTATATTTTAGTTCGTGCATACAAATCATTGCATAAAGTGGCGGCTTCATTGGAAAGCGCAGAGCGGGGCGTACTATCAACCCCTTTCCCAACCCAACTTCTCCACCCCTTGATTGAAAAAAAACCAGTTATTTGTTTGTATAAAATCTTCTAATAAGATTTTCTGTATTTACACGTCTCCCCACTTTTATTGTTGTTTTTATATCATCATTATTATCATCAACAACACTTGCTGGCCAACTGATTCTCCAAACATTTTTTCCCTAAATATTGTATGGTAGGGATGGAAAAATACCAGTAATACAACGATAAACAGTTAATCGGGTTGTGTTCGTAAATATATCATTATCGACCCCCCTCCCCCCAAAAAAATACTCCACATTCCGGCCCACCCCTTTTGAAAACAATGGGTCCGTTTTAGAAATCTATATAGACCATGACAGTCTAAGAATAACATTGGAATAGTAATTTACAATACATTATTATAACACTATGAGGTAAAGGAAAAAATAGAATCGGAATATTATTTTATATTTTTTTGTTACAGCTTGACCACACTAATTTTTTTTTTCAAATCGGGGATCACAGTATGATTATACCAAAGAAAAAAAATCTTTAATTTTAAAGTTAAATAGTCGTTCCATAACAGTCGGAGATTGTTTATTTTTTTTCCTAGTTGTTTTCGTTTCCACGCCAAATATTAATAAAATGATTATTAACAAAATAAATTGAAATAAAATTCATTAAAATCAGAAAATTTGTTCTTGAATGATTGAGACCAAAAAAAATACAACTTCAATTCGAAACCATTTTGATTTCTCGTTTGATATTGAATGAAATTTTGGAAACGCGCTATTGGTACACGTTTTCACCGTTTTATAACTCATTACCATATATTGCATCAGTTTTGATTTAATTTTAACCTAAATTTTACACACTTAATTTGTCTATCGATACATATACAAGTCGATAAAATAATGTATCTACATTTATAGATTGCTAACGCAGAATTTCTTTTTTCGGAAAACTTATAAATAGATCGGGGATTTATCGGTTAACTTATTTTGGATATACCTTGTACATTGTGTAACACACGTTTATATATATACATTATAAAGGTGTGCATATATAAATTCTGAATAATTAAAACGTGAAAAATCAAAAATATAAGATCAAAGATCACTATTATTTAAATTGATTTAATCGTATTTCCGACAAATAATTTTCAATTATCGTAAAAAATATCGATTTTGTTGAAACTAAGTAGTATAGATATATATTATGTATATACATTTCTGTTTGAAATAATTAGCAAAGGAAACGTCTCCTTTAAAATTATAATTAAGTACTTTTCTATTGAAAAAGCTCTTACTTTTTCGTTAAAATTTAACCCAACCAGAAACAGTCGCCCACTGTCGCCCACTGCCTTAGCCTAACCTTAAAATTCAATATGATATAAATTCATACAAAATTTTCGATGCTGATTTTTGGTATCTAAAATTTACAAAATAAGGAAAAAACTGATTATGTTGATGCTTCAATACACTAAGTAATTTTAGTAATGAATTTTAACACATGTATCAGGAAAATATATTTGAAGAGGTAGGTCACTGAAATGTATTTCACTACAACCAATTTTGATGGCGCTTAGCATCATATATATATATATAATTTTACAATTTTACAACTACTACAGCTTCGTTTACAATACTTTTAACATGTAAGCAAATACTAATAGGTAAATTGGATATAATTATTTATTTATTTTGCCTTGTAAACGCTTATAAGAGAGGGAAGGAAGATACCAGAGGGAAAGTCAAACTCATAGATTGAAAGGAAACTGACAACGTCATGGCCAAAAATAAAATACAAACAGACAAACAATAGAACAGAAGACACAACATAGACAACTAAAGACTAAGAAAGACGAACCCCACCAAAATCTGGAGTGATCTCAGGTGCTACGGAATTATTTTTGCGTCCATTTTAAAACTTCACTTCATTCTAAATTGTTTGTTCTAAAAAAGAATGTAACAACATTTTGAGATTTGATTTCCCATTTTATCCAACTTTATATCTTATAATTTTACAACCTTAATTGATCAAATTCAAAGCAAAAAATGTATAAAGTAACATTTGGGATCATCGAACTTTCCGTTTTACAACTTGTTATATTAATTTTTCGAATGCCGAAGGATGAAATAGCTGGGTATTATCAGCAAATACAGTGTTTTACTTTTCTTCTATGTGATCTTATAAGTTATAGTTGAGTGTGTTCTCCTTCTTTGTTAGGGATGATTCGAATACACTTAGTAATTACAAGTAAAACATATTTACAAAACGCTTGAAATTTCGGCATTAATCCTACATTTCTTACGTATCGGACATCTCAAGCATATATTATATCAGAAATAAACTTATACAACAGTCAGGCGCAGTTCAATTCTTTTTTTATAAAGGAGGGGTTTCAACAATACAAAAAAAAAGCATAAGATATCAAACCACGGATCTCTCCCCTCCTATTTTTCTCCTTGGATCCTCTTCTAAACATTTGTAATTAGTGATTGCACATTTTAATGATTTGTCTGATTAACGAGAGACAATTCAATGTGCATAATGTTGCAATCGTCCTTACACTTGCTTACCACTGGGAACAATACAATATGTTCTTACTTAACATTACGTAGGAAAAGAATGACAAATGTTAAAGTTGTATACAAGTTTCAATAAATAAGGATTGGAAATAAGATATTTAGTTTGTGATTTCATAATTTTGGATTGTAATTTGAGACACTTTTCAAGACTCGGCCTGTACATAGCCGACAAACAGTATGGGATTTTCTCATTGTTGAAGGCCGTACAGTGGCGTAGATATATCTATTCCTTACTACCACTCTATTTGAACTCTGATTGATATATATCTCGTCGCAAGTTATACAACATCTCCTCAATTTTATACCAAAAGAAGAAAGTTGAACCGACGAAAAAAACACGATACAAAAAACAAACTGTCAAACGAACATTTTAGTACACAAAAAAATCCGTCTCAAACCCGTGGTTAACCAAGATGACCTTAAAGGGTTCTTAATTCCTAGTTCATAACATTCTACAAAGGTCCCTTTATATAAATATAATGGAATTTGATGCGACTGTCATACAAGTGAGAGGTTTAGCTAGCTATAAAACCAGGTTCAATCCACCATTTTCTACATTTGAAAATGCCTGTACCAAGTCAGGAATATGACAGATCTTGTCCATTCATTTTTGATGCGTTTTGTTATTTGATATTGCCATGTGATTATGGACTTTCCGAATTGATTTTCCTCTGAGTTCAGTATTTTTGTGATTTTACTTTTTTCATGGGTGGATCCGGAGATGTCTAAAGAGGTAATTCCCGATTATTGAAAATCAAATTGGATGATAGTATTTTAAAAATTAATATATATCGAAAGAACATGATTTTTTTTTAAACTTAAAGCGATCAAGGGACGATCCCCTTCTCCCTTTTGAACTATTGCGCTTATTCGATGAATTAAAATGGTTAGGAAAGGAGAACGGTATTGCAGATTCTACATGTCAAATTCAGTGGTCATCTGCGACACAGATATTCCAAGTACTGATCAATCAAATCATGGAGGAGTCCGTAACACTTCCGAAGAGTTTCTTCCCACTTTACCCTGGGATACTTTGATTGAATAGTTTCCTCGTTAAACACCAACTCTCTATCAATGAATATAGAATGAAGTGAACAGCTACATGTCAACCAAACAGATTCGATCATCATGAGAGAACCCGATACCGCGTCATAACCTTGTCGAATCCCATTTCTATTCTCAGTTTTTATCATTACGTATAAGTAATTTAAATGCACGCTACATTTGCTTTGAGAAACTTGTGTATGCATCTATACCATGTATATACGTAACTATAAGTTTGACTGTGATACAGTTCTTCTGGTCTCGATGCACCAGAGTTGTCGTTCTTACAGCCAACAATAACTACATATGCATACGGAGCGTCTGGATAATCGAGACTACTGTCCCTCTGGTATCTTTCGCCCCCCTTTTTTATAGCAATCTCTTTATTTCAAAAGAGGATGTTCTCGTTGCGTTGAAATCCTGAAATCAAAATCAAAACCCCGCGGAAATCTCACATGCGTAGGTGCGTTCTAAAAGTCATGTACGTTCGTACAACAAAGTTTACATTAAAAATTATATAATTGTCCCGAATAAACAGTTGTCACGGATGCAAAGAGCTATTGGAGAAACAATTATTTTAATAAAAATATAAATCTTTGTAAGATCTAGTTCAAATATTTATAGTTTTTTACTTGCTTTCCATCACGATATAATTAACGAGACGTTTTTTCAAACACAACCAAATCACCCACCATGACAGCATTTTGTCCAATCACAGAAAGGATTTTCGAGCATGCGTATTCTGTTGCCATAGTTAAGCGTCCTTAAGATCAAAGGGCACAAACCGAAACTATACCGACTACGTCGGAAAACTTGGTTCATAAACTTCTAGTATCAAAATGTCAAAATGTTCTTTTTCTAAACATTTTCCGCAATTAGCTCATTACTGGTGACCTTTGTTTTTGTAACACGTGACCCCAACAGGAAGTTGTCTATGTATTGGACTAAATAGCAATACGGTCTATTGACATCTTTATAAAACAACAAGAATGTCTTCATAGAACACAATGTTCCCATAACTCTAGTCTATGTCCATGGTCAGTGAACCATGAAATCAGCTCTAAATTGCAATTTGTCATCCGTACTTAGTTTCAAGTTTAATCTAAGAGTACTTATTTCAAACTATCACAGTTCTTAGTTCCGTGAATCATGTAATCGGCATCAAAACCGTCATCTGCTATATCATCTGAAAAATTCACATTATAATGATCAATTGATCTAACTTTCAAAAAGATGTGATCACACTTTCATGGTAAAATATTTAAAACCTAAACCTGATACGGAAAGGACTTACAAACTGACTCACAGAACAGAAAACATAACACACCATTTTTTTCGCAGTTTGGCATTTAAATGAATGTTACAACAATAATAATGCTCTTCATTATTTCAGAGATCAGACACAAGCTTTCAAGTGGTTTCTATATCTGTTTTGTTAAAATTAAGTTTTAGTTAATACATGATTATGTATTCGATACTTGATTTTTATGTATGATTTATTGAATTCTATTTTTGTCATTCTTGAGGTTATATACTTATAACATTTCCGTCTATGAGCTGAGTGTGTCCTTCAGTTCTGTATTCTTTCATTTTTGTAGGTCATTTTTCTCTATTCGTTGTGTTCCAGCTAGCCTGCTCACTTTCCTCTATTTTTCATGTTCTAGCCGCCCATTTTCTCTATTCTTTATTTTGTTTGCACTATTTTTCTCTATTCTTTGTTTTGTTCACACTATTTTTCTCTATTCTTTGTTTTGTTCACACTATTTTTCTCTATTCTTTATTTTATTTTTCTCTATTCTTTATTTTGTTTACACTATTTTTCTCTATTCTTTATTTTGTTTACACTATTTTTCTCTATTCTTTATTTTGTTTACACTATTTTTCTCTATTCTTTATTTTGTTTACACTATTTTTCTCTATTCTTTATTTTGTTTACACTATTTTTCTCTATTCTTTATTTTGTTTACACTATTTTTCTCTATTCTTTATTTTGTTTACACTATTTTTCTCTATTCTTTATTTTGTTTACACTATTTTTCTCTATTCTTTATTTTGTTCACACTATTTTTCTCTATTCTTTATTTTGTTTGCACTATTTTTCTCTATTCTTTATTTTGTTCACTATATTTTTCTCTATTCTTTATTTTGTTTACACTATTTTTCTCTATTCTTTATTTTGTTTACACTATTTTTCTCTATTCTTTATTTTGTTCACACTATTTTTCTCTATTCTTTATTTTGTTTGC
This sequence comes from Mytilus edulis, assembly GCF_963676685.1. NCBI lineage: Eukaryota > Metazoa > Mollusca > Bivalvia > Mytilida > Mytilidae > Mytilus > Mytilus edulis. The sequence continues at coordinate 61,238,458 of NC_092355.1, read as the reverse complement.
ACTATTTTTCTCTATTCTTTATTTTGTTCACACTATTTTTCTCTATTCTTTATTTTGTTTACACTATTTTTCTCTATTCTTTGTTTTGTTCACACTATTTTTCTCTATTCTTTGTTTTGTTCACACTATTTTTCTCTATTCTTTATTTTATTTTTCTCTATTCTTTATTTTGTTTACACTATTTTTCTCTATTCTTTATTTTGTTTACACTATTTTTCTCTATTCTTTATTTTGTTCACACTATTTTTCTCTATTCTTTATTTTGTTTACACTATTTTTCTCTATTCTTTGTTTTGTTCACACTATTTTTCTCTATTCTTTGTTTTGTTCACACTATTTTTCTCTATTCTTTATTTTATTTTTCTCTATTCTTTATTTTGTTTACACTATTTTTCTCTATTCTTTATTTTGTTTACACTATTTTTCTCTATTCTTTGTTTTGTTCACACTATTTTTCTCTATTCTTTATTTTGTTTGCACTATTTTTCTCTATTCTTTATTTTGTTCACACTATTTTTCTCTATTCTTTATTTTGTTTACACTATTTTTCTCTATTCTGTATTTTGTTTACACTATTTTTCTCTATTCTTTATTTTGTTTACACTATTTTTCTCTATTCTTTATTTTGTTTACACTATTTTTCTCTATTCTTTATTTTGTTTGCACTATTTTTCTCTATTCTTTATTTTGTTCACACTATTTTTCTCTATTCTTTATTTTGTTTGCACTATTTTTTTCTATTCTTTATTTTGTTTACACTATTTTTCTCTATTCTTTATTTTGTTTACACTATTTTTCTCTATTCTTTATTTTGTTCACACTATTTTTCTCTATTCTTTATTTTGTTCACACTATTTTTCTCTATTCTTTATTTTGTTTGCACTATTTTTCTCTATTCTTTATTTTGTTTACACTATTTTTCTCTATTCTTTATTTTGTTTGCACTATTTTTCTCTATTCTTTATTTTGTTTGCACTATTTTTCTCTATTCTTTATTTTGTTTATACTATTTTTCTCTATTCTTTATTTTGTTTACACTATTTTTCTCTATTCTTTATTTTGTTTATACTATTTTTCTCTATTCTTTATTTTGTTTACACTATTTTTCTCTATTCTTTATTTTGTTTACACTATTTTTCTCTATTCTTTATTTTGTTCACACTATTTTTTTCTATTCTTTATTTTGTTTGCACTATTTTTCTCTATTCTTTATTTTGTTCACACTATTTTTCTCTATTCTTTATTTTGTTTACACTATTTTTCTCTATTCTATTTTTTCTGTCGATTTGGCCCATCAGTCTTTATTCTGTAAACCCCATCCAGACCCTCGGCCATAAAAGCTATCACGTGATTTCAAGTGTTTTCTGTAACGTGGTTTTTCATTCATATTTGAATCAAACAGTTGTCAAAGTTCAAGTACTTCTTACAATCGTTGTGATATTGTGAAAGTACATTGAGGTCAAACAAATGTAAACAATTATTTCCCCATCAGTTGAAATTTCCTGTTATCAGTTTCACATTGTTTGACAAGGTGCGATATAAAAGTAACTGTAGATCTTATTTTATTTGACTAGGTCAAATATAATAGTAGATCTTATTTGACAAGGTGTGATATAAAAGTAGATCTTATTTGACAAGGTGTGATATATAGAGATTAATACATGGCCTTTTCCATATCAGTCTGGGTATCATCCCGAGACCCCATATCAGCCCGACAATAGTTTTATGTAAGGCAAATAAACAACTTGAATGCAATAACTAAAACAGTCAAAAACTTTATAAAGAAGTTAAATTATGAATCAAATATACTATAATTGTCCAACAACAGCATCACTTCCTCCATATATATGGAAACATTTCCTATAGAGGCATGTGAAAACATTGAAAATTTGGAAGAGTTTTATGATCATTATTGCTCCATGTTTGTTGTACTATAAAATGATTCTTAGCGGGCTGATATGAAAAGTTTATCACATGCTTCGATTGTTATCACATGCCTTTCCGTAACGTTATCGCATACCATTCCGTTAATACTCGGCAAATTCCGAAAAATACACACCAATGCTACGTTTTCAGTGAAAAACATTACAAATTAGTGTACAAAGCTACAATTCAAACTTAAAGTGAACTTTTCCAAACAGTGTTCATTATGTATATTTTTGTCGATTCGTCCATATTAAAATATTTTTTTTCTCTGTTCAGGCATATGATAGAAAGACTTCATATCGAATGTACTAAATTGGGGGTCCGACGTCCGTGAACTTTTCATTCTTTGAACTTCTATTTGGGAACCACGTAAAAGGATCAATGTATGAATCTGTTATTTTTCTCCATTGTTGCAGCATATGATAAAAAGATCATAACATGTAACATTTTTTGAGAAAGGGTTTTGAGTAAAGACAAATGGGGGCCTTTTATGTTTTGTCAATGTTTTTAGCAGTTTGCTCATTGGGATATTTTCCCCTTTCAGTAAATGTTTGTTTTATTGCCCCTTCTCTTTATTCTAGCGGGTTTCGAGGTTGACTTTTTTCAGTTGGAACCTATTCGCTTCACTAAGTATCTGGCTTTACGACATGCTCTTAGTACAGCGAGCAGAATGAAGTATTTATTGGTGGGTATAAGTAGACTAAGAATAACTATCAGAATAGTAATAGATCCAGTTGTTACTGTAGATGAAAACACTTTAGGGTGACTTCAAAAGGAAAGACTTTACCAACCAATAACACGAATGGAAAACAACTGTCATTTACTTCATATTGGTATACATTTTCCAAGGAAAATTGTTGGTTCAACCTAGTTGTCTAGCTACATGTACCTTACCCTTTCACTTGTATAACAGTTGTTTAATAGTTCCGTTGAATTGCCAAAATTGAGTGTGCTACCAATAGTTATCAAAGATACCAGGATTATAACTTAGTACGCCAGACGCGCGTTTCGTCTACATAAGACTCATCAGTGACGCTCATATCGAAATATTTATAAAGCCAAAAAAGTACAAAGTTGAAGAACATTGAGGATCCAAAATTCCAAAAACATGTGCCAAATACGGCTAAGGTAATCTATGCCTGGGATAAGAAAATCCTTAGTTTTTCGAACAATTTAAAGTTTTGTAAACAGGAAATTTATAAAAATGACCACATTATTGATATTCATGTCTACACCGAAATGATGACTACTGGGCTGGTGATACCCTCGGGGACGAAACGTCCACCAGCAGTGGCATCGACCAAGTGGTGTAAATAGTTATCAAAGATACCAGGATGATTGTTAAGTACGCCAGAAGACTCATCAGTGACGCTCATATCAGAATATTTATAAAGCCAAACAAAACAGACACACAAGGTCAACTATTGAAATCCAGCTGCTGCGTAAATATACATCGCAGATACAACACAAATGACATACGAGTAAATACAAAATAAAACAAGCTAAGTTTTCAAAGACGACAACAAAACAGTTTTTGTATTTTCAGAAACATAGAATATTAAGTATCCACTTTCTCGAAAAACTAAACAAACAGTAAAATACAAATGCAAATGCATATGAAAACAACAGTAAACTGTACTGTAAAATATATACTAATAAAATATTAATAAAATTAATAATCTGTAACAAATTATAAAAGAGGGACGAAAGATACCAAAGGGACAGTCAAACTCATAAATCTAAAATAAACTGACAACGCCATGGCTAAAAATGAAAAAGAAAAACAGACAGTACACACAACACAACATAGAAAACTAAAGAATAAACAACACGAACCCCACCAAAAACTAGGGGTGATCTCAGGTGCTCCGGAATGGTAAGCAGATCCTGCTCCACACGAGGCACCCGTCGTGTTGCTTATGTGATAACAAATCCGGTAAATAGTCTAATTCGGTAGGTCACAGTCATGAAAGGGAAGGGAATTGTAGTTACGACGTAAGGAACATATCCTATATCATTTGTGAAACGGTTATTCCATAACGGTCAACCAACTCGTGATGGCGTCCGTAAAATTTACGAAGAGAATATTTCAACTTCACCATAACATACTTACCCATCCAGAACATATACATATTGGTTAGACAAATTTGATAAGAGCGAAAAAGTTACCAATTACTGCCAGTTCAAATACATGTAAACTCAATATTACTAATATTCCACCAATCCAAATCTGTAGACTACCAAATATCTGAAATCTTTTCACATATGATATGTGTTGAGGTGATGGATTTTCTGTTGGCTGTATTATCACAGCAGTTGACCCACTGTTGTCACCTGTGATTTGCATATTTTACTAAATCAAAAAAAACAACAACAATTTAATGTGATTAATTTAACCAATATTTTAAATGCATTCGTTTAAAACATAATAAGTGTCTATCATCGTATGTCTGCATTTTTGTTGATTTATTTTATCTTATTTGTTTTCTTTGATGATTGTGGTGGTGTAGTTGTTGGTTTTTTATTATTATTTAAGGAATTTCTGTTTATGAAAAAATTACATAACAAATATTGTGCACACTGAATAACGTGCGTAATTTGACAGTGTGCACAAGATTTTTTATGTTATTTTGAGTAGACTGAAAAAATATTACAGTAAAAAAGTTATTTCTTATAATTTAATTCTTAATTCAAATAAAACCGGCGTAAATCACGACAAAACGTTGATGAAGTCGTGGTCACATGACAAAATTTGGTCTATGATATGATAAACAAAACGACGTCAGCCAAGCAGAAGACGCGTTACATCCAAAATTAAATTATTATTTGTTGTTTAAATCTCGGTCTATTTCTGAAATTTATTCTTACATACTTTTGATTTTTTAACCCTGTATGCTAACATTGCCTATGTAAATTTTAAAATTGTTTGTATGCACATTGAACGACAAATTTATGTGACGTATAAAATTTTCTGACGTCAGACAATCAAATCAATGAATGTGTTCGTAGATAGTAAATGTTTTTGTGTTCTGTTAAATTGGTCCTTTTAAAATTGTTATACGATGATGACTGATGTACCCATATTTTGACTATTTTATTTATTGTGTCTGTTTATTTAACGCATCAATGTAAATGTAACAGAATTTGATGAGACTGTCATTAAAGTGAGAGGGTTAGCGCTATAGAACCAGGTTTAATCCACTATTTTCTACATTTGAAAATGCCTGTACCAAGTCAGGAATATGACAGTTCTTGTCCATTCGTTTTTGATACGTTTTGTTATTTGATTTTGCCATGTGATAATGGACTTTCCGAATTGATTTTCCTCTAAGTTCAGTATTTTTGTGATTTTACTTTTTGCATACTCTAATTGGGTTAAAAGTAAGAACTGTTATGTATTAAGATTTATATAGGAAAATCATATGTAGTTTTGTGTGTCATATCATGTTACAACCAGGTCCACTTGCTGATATCTTATACATTGATTAACATCCGACATTAGTAAGCTCTTGTATTAATCTTTTGTATACATGTAGGTATATGTCTTCATAATGTTGTATCACTGAACATCATTCAGCATCGTCTTAGTCTTATATAGCTGGATGGAAATGTGTACTCACCCAACAACGACATGTTTCAACAGATCATATGGTTTTTGGCTATACCACGTGTTTTTGTGGTTGAATTTGTTGGTTGTCTGTGTTGTATATGATTTCCAAAACTTTTGGTTATTTCTTTTATCCTTTTATATAAAAATGTTATCATAAATTGCCAACACTATCAAAAGGTGTCTCCTTTATCTTATTAAACAATTGATTCCATTTAAAAAGTTTGCCATTTTTTTCAGTGTGTGCAACATAATTTTATACTAACAAATCTTCGGTTTCACTAACCGTGGCAATCTACAGACTTCCTTATAGCTTAATGACTCACAAATACAAACATTAAGACACTGTTACAATCCCATAAAAAAATGAATATTATGTAAACTGAATTTATTATTCATTGACAAGTATATTATACTTAGGCACATTTTATACTGGTAATATATTGTATACAAACCATTTCAATTTATTATCAATTGAATTTTTTTTTATTTAAGAATTGAATGCTTCTTTTTGTAAATTCATTGGGGTGTAAAAGCGTTGACCGAAGTACATTTTGTATGAAGCGCGGAAGCGCTTCATTCTAAAAATGTACGCACGGTCAACGCTTTTACAACCCTATAAAGTTACAAAAAGAAGCATTCAATACTTATAATTACATTTTTTAGCTATGATCATGAAAATACGAATTTTATATATTTTATTATTTAATTCACCTGTGCACTTTATTGTTGGAGCACGTGTTATCATGAATGAAAAGTTGTATTGAGCATTGCAACTGCTTACGGAATAACACGTGATGTGCAGTTAGCCAATCAGAATAAAATATTATAGTGAAACATACATCTAATGTAATTATTTCTACTTGCAAAAAGAATAACTTTATAGTTCTAAATATCCATTCTATGATAGAACAAACATGTCAAATGAATTAGAAATGTTCCATTTCTGTTGCTTTGAATATACTAGATATGGTTGAGCTGTCTTTGTTTATATTAAGCGTTATTCGTCCTTCAAAATTAAACAAATGTTACAAATTGGGTATCATTATATTTTGGGGTGAACATGTCTTTCATGTCAAATAAACTGCCAAGGACAAATATTAATTTTATGTATCGCCCAAAAACTATAATATATTATTCCTTGCCATGGCAATATATAAGTGAAGAAAATGATTGCCAATTAGACAACTATACTACCACAGTAATATAATTATTACCTTCACTTGTTCTATCAACCTTTTTGAAGTTTGATACTCAATGCTCTTCAACCTCGTAGTATTTGACCCTTTTCATTCTTTTCTTTATTCGAGTGTCACTGATTGGAGATTTTTTTATAGACACTTACAATCGTAATCGTGTTATCTAGAATGTATTTTTATTCCACTAGAGTGAAAATGAAATGTGAGTAAGCAATTAGATGACACTAATACGAAAAAGACTTTTTTCAGTGCAGCTAATGGGCATATAATATCTATACAATATTCTCACTTACAGGACACCTTTCTTAAAAACAGGACATCTTTTGGAATCCTGCGTTTCACATAATAGATGCTAACCAAAAGTGGGACACGCACAATAGAAAACAAAGAGCGATATTTTGGATGCACAAGTTACATATTCTTGTACCTAAACACAAAATCGCTTTATTCTAAAGAACAAGAATACATTTTGAAATTCATACCACTTTAACAGCAAAATGTGCAAAAAGCTATTACAATATCTGTTTGAAAAAATACTATAAGCTGCACACATTTATTATCATATTAGTTTAACGGTGTATTAATTAAATATAACAACTGTTTTCATTATTATCATTAGCATATAAAAGTAACATTCTTAGGCAATTATATATACTGGTGGATCAGAGCATGCAATGTTTGTATTCTGTGTATTACTAACCCCTTGATCAGCTACGCCAACAATATAGTACAGTTGTGCTCTAGGATGCAGTACTGTATATCCTGACGAATCAATCAATGGCAGCATATTTGGTGCTTGTGTTAGATTTTCCGGTGCATTTTCAGGCTGTGAATGGCTCATGACAACATTCGTCTGTTAAAAATTAATTTAATTAAAGATATTGGAACTTATAAATATATAAAATGTATAGGTATAGATAGAAATAAAGAATTTAGGCAGCTTTCATGTTGCCAATTGGTCATTACGTTTACAATACATGTGCTGCTTGTGCGTACCATTTTGCAATAATTGTTTTTATGTGAATCTGAATATAAACATGGATATACATGACGACCACCTATGAAAGATAAAAACGGTACAGCAAGATTGTATAAAGTCATATGCAACATTGTTGAAAAAAATCTTCGAATCTTGTTTTTTTCCGGTACAATCGTTTACCATTTATTGAAATCCATAGAATAAAATCGATGTATAGAAATATGGAAATCTGAAGTTTTTCATGTCGGGCTATTGTTAAATTGGGAAGGTAGCATTAAATGATATATTTAGTATGTATTACCGTTACGCTATGTCTGGTCGTAATGGTAACGTTTACATTGCATTAACTTTACGACAAAAGAGATGATTTCAGCTTTGCAATTGTGAACTTTCCATTTCTAAGTAGCATCATTCCAGCAGCACCTGCATACGGGGTATATATCTCCCAATTGATACGATATTCCCGTGCTTGCATTTCCTATCATGATTTTCTTGATAGAGGGTTACTGCTCACAAGGAAGCTATTAAACCAAGAGTTCCAAATGGTGAAGTTGAAATCATCCCTTCGTAAATTTTACGGACGCCATCACGAGTTGGTTGACCGTTATGGAATAACCGTTTCACAAATGATATCAGATATGTTCCTGACGTCGTAACTTCAATCCCCTTCCCTTTCATGAATGTGACCTACCGGATTAGACTATTTACCGGATTTGTAATCACATAATCAACACGACGGGTGCCACATATGGAGCAGGATCTGCTTACCCTTCCGGAGCACCTGAGATCACCCCTAGTTTTTGGTGGGGTTCGTGTTGTTTATTCTTTAGTTTTCTATGTTGTGTCATGTGTACTATTGTTTTTCTGTTTGTCTTTTTCATTTTTAGCCATGGCGTTGTCAGTTTGTTTTAGATTTATGAGTTTGACTGTCCCTTTGGTATCTTTCGTCCCTCTTTTGTGAAAAGGTTCCATGTTTCTTGAAATTATCACCTACTTCTGCATGTCACAATTTGTTCCGATTGTTTTAATAGAACACGTATGTGACTCCAATAAAAACATATGCTTTTAGACTTATTTCTTTTTTGTGTAGTAGAACAGTGTAAAAACTATATTAACTTTTATCCAAAAGACCAGTCAACATAGAACTCCTACCTATCATGTTACGTCCTCTCTTGAAGTTGTTGCTATTTGGTGTTTAATGCTATTATAAGTGTTTTTTCTTCTTTTAATTATTCTTCACTTCTGGTGAAAAGTAATATGATGAGGTGGAGTTGTGAAGATTGTAATTGTCATGAAAGTTTCACATATTTCAAAAGTGTCATCTTAGATGATGGATATTGCATTGCATTAATACCAGTTTTACTTAAAATTCTGTTGTAGTTTTCATCTTTTTTACACTTTCTATCCCATATATACTTTTCCACATAACTGTTTGCTTAATATCAATGCAAAACAGAAATCTTGTAACCTTACCTGTTGATTTGGTGTTTTCAAACGTGAACAGCAGCAACAGTAGGAAGCTGAAATAAGTGCAACTAGTCCTAGGACACAGGACAATAACGTTATGCCATATGAAAAAATATTCAAGTTACTTGACTTATCACGGCCTTGCTGAAAGATATATGATCAATCGTATATGTTAAAGAATAATACTGCACTAAGACAAAATACTTTTTTTCAGTATGATCACGGGTGTACATGCTTATTTTTATAATACACAAATCAATATCTGACTATTCAGGTTGATGTGCACGTTTGTCTGCAATAGCTAGACGTTCAAATTTCTAGTTTCGGGAAGAGGAAGCATCTTGATTTAAGATACATAAACATGCTATTTGATCCTACTTCTTCAGGCAATATCATTATTTCGATTCAGAAAATAACAAACAAACAAACAAATATAACAAAGACCAACATTACTTTTCGGCATATCCCATATGGTATAACACTTATCTCATTTTATTCTCAGAGATATTCTGGTTTATATATATAAATTGTCTTTTACTTGAAAAATTCAAATAGTAAATGTGTATTTTATTTCACGAAGCTCACGATTAATGTGTTCTTTACATTGAGATTTATTTTATTACAAAACGAAAAGTCCAGTTTTCTTACAATTATCATGTATATTGCCATAAGACTTCTATGTACCTGTCTAGCGAACATTTCGTTAGCCTTTCTTAGACTAATGTAATATTCTTTTAATTAACAATATTTGTGTTTCCTTAGATTAGAGTTCTTAGTAGTGAAATTATAATAAAGAATTCGACTAAATAGTATTAATACTTACCAAAGTTCCCATTCCAATTGATATAAAAAATGTAATTGGGGAACTAATGAATGCTCCTATAAAACTACACACCATGAAGCCAGTTTTCTGAAGTAGTAAAAGAATAACACTAATTTATTTTGTATTTTTCTAACTAGATTTTTATGGGATGTGTACATGGCCTTGTTCCTTCATTTGCTATTCTATTTTTGTTGACTCTGAATTATCGTTTATTTAACATTGTTCTTTGTTTGCTATAATTTTGATGTGATTTATAGTTTCCTTGTTTTTTTATTTTCTATACATGTTCTCCACCTTACATGCAATTTCATTAAAATATTAATAATTAATTACATTTATACCGACTTATAAATTCGAAACCGGCTGCCTTCTCATTCAAGCATTAACATGAAACTCGTTTTGAAAAGTTGAATTTTACTTGATATCTTTTGAAGAATTAGGTGCAAATGTGCTAGTCTATTATAACAACCTTTTTTTATTATGTCCAGAATAAATGACATTTACATTAACTAGCTTATATAGCTATCAAAGGTATAAGAAACCAGGGTTATAATTTGATTTATACGCCAGATGCGCGTTTCGTCGACATGCGACTCATTAGTGACGCTCAGATCAAAAATAGATATAAAGCCAAACAAATATAAAATTGAAGAGCATTAGGTACGCAAAATTCAAAAACGTTGTACCAAATAAGGCTTAGGTAATATATGGAAACATCATATATCATACTAACAGGTATTCTTAATCAAATTTTTTTTCTCACAGCGTATGTATTCAGAGGTGCATATTCTGTTAGAGCAGGTGTTGCTTCAATTAGAATTAAAAGTGACAGATATTAGGGTATAGATGTAAATGAAAGGTTTTTGTCGAGACTGCAACTTTTGTTGCAGAAAGCTCGACATAGGGATAGTGATCCGGCGGCGGCGGCGTTAGCTAACTTCTTAAAAGGTTTATATTTTAGAAGGTGAAAGACCTGGATGCTCCATACTTTGTATATAGATGCCTCATGTTACGAAGTTTCCGTCAGTCACATGTCCAATGTCCTTGACCTCATTTTCATGGTTCGGTGACCACTTGAAAAAAAAGTTCAAAATTTTTGTAATGTTGAATTCTCTCTTATTATAAGTAATAGGATAACTATATTTGGTATGTGCGTATCTTGCAAGGTCCTCATGCCCGTCAGACAGTTTTCACTTGACCTCGACCTCATTTCATGGATCAGTGAACAAGGTTACGTTTTGGTGGTCAAGTCCATATCTCAGATACTATAAGTAATAGGGCTAGTATATTTGGTGTATAGAAGAACTGTACATGTCCAACTGGCAAGTGTCATCTGACCTTGACATCATTTTCATGGTTCAGTGGTTAAAGTTAAGTTTTTGTGTTTTGTTCTGTTTTTCTCATACTTTATGCAATAGGTCTACTATATTTGTTGTATGGAATGGCTGTAAGGTGTACATGTCTAGCGGGCAGATGTCATCTGACCTTGACCTCATTTTCATGGTTCAGTGGTCAAAGTTAAGTTTTTAAGTTTTGGTCTTTTTATCTAATATTATATGCAAAAGGTCAACTATATTTGGTGTATAGAAATATATTATGGTCTATATGTCAGTCCCGCAGGTTTTATTTGACCATGACCTCAATTGCACGGTTCATTGCACAGTGTTAAGTTTTTGTGTTTTGGTCTATTTTGTTTAAACTATAAGTAAAAGGTCAACTATATTTGTTGTATGGAAGCTTTGTTAGCTGTACATGTCTGCCTGGCATGGTTCATCTGACCTTGACCTACTTTTCATGGTTCATTGGTCTTTGTTTAGCTATCTTGGTTAATGTTAAGTTTATGTGACAGTTGTAATCAAGCTTTATACTTAGGACTATCAACATAAAATCAATGATAAGTAAGGAAGGCGAGACATTTCAGTGTGTGCACTCTTGTGTTTAAATTGTATAAACATTTTTTTGGTGTAATTGAAGATGAAAAACATAGGTCCTACGAATACAGAGAATATGCAGATTGGCAAACGATATTTTTTAACAATACAATTCGATACAATATTCTTTATCTTGTCTCTGAGCGATTTATTGGTTGATGTTTTTACCACTTGTCTCTTACTTTTTGTTGTATTCATTGTAAAATGTATTTATGGTATTTGACCTGTTGAGTTGCTTGCTGCCTCATTGACAAATATATCAAATATTTTTTCCTCAAATACTTTTTTTTTACGTTAAAATATTCTTTTTCATCAATATATATGATTTCTTTCGGACTAAGGATTCACATTTTACGGTCGCTTGGATTTCGGTATTTGACAAACAATGTGATTTTATCATTCTAATACAAAACGACTTTCAAAATCTCGAATTTTATCAGTTCCATCTTGACATTTCTCATGTCCAGGTTGTATTGTTTCATCTTGAAATTTCACACCAAAGTCGACCATTCTCAGTTCAAGTTTTCATATTAAGTACCAATTTCACATTTTAATTTCCAACTATAGAACGAAATGTAACTTTTAACTGACAGATGTCAAATTTTGATTGTGAAATTAAAACAAAATAAACTCTGTTTCGTTGAAGATACTGATCATAAATATGTTGCATTCTAATTTTGCCATCTACATAACAGATGTGTTATCTTCATATCTAGTAACTCGGACAGCGTTGTTGATATTTCGTGCGGGAAACAATTTGCATAGGCTTTTATCAGTTTATCCATCTATGTTCACCTTGCATTGTGAGCTCCACATGGTATTCCCTGACATACATTGTGGTATGCATCCAGTAAAGACAAACTATAATCATATGAAAAATCAAAACTTCATTTAAAAAAAAAATATAATTTGAGAATGACAAACACAATACACAAATTGTTAATCGAATAAAGTTTCTGATTGAGCAAACACCTATATAGGTATATACTGTTTTGGTCATGTATATGTTCCGGACCATATTAGTATTTAGACCATACGCGCAGATTTTATAAAGACATCAAAACAAATCTTGTCGTATCACCAACCCAGTAGTCAGCACTTCGGTTTGACATGAATATCAATTATATGGTCATTTTAATGAATTTCCTGTTTTCAAAACTTTATTTTTTTCGAAAAACTAAGGATTTTCTCATCCCAGGAATATACTTCCTTAGTCGTATTTGGAACAACTTTTTGGAATTTGGGTCCTCAATGCTCTTCAACTGTGTACTTGTTTGGCTTAACAACAATCTTTATCTGAGCGTCACTGATGAGTCTTATGTAGATAAAATGCGCGTCTGCCGTATAAATAATAATCCTGGTACCTTTGATATTTAGCATAGCTTATTGATAAAGACACAGAGAAAATAGATTTGAAGTTGATATTTATAAATTTGAAAAAAAAACGACAACAAAACAGTTTTTGTATTTGAGAGGACATACAGAAGATAGTATACACTTTTTCGATAAAGTACATTTTTATTAAAAATGTAAATAAAAGTCTTAGAGGAAACAAAATGAAATATGCACTGTAAATAATTTTCTGAAAATTAATATTCTCAAACATTTAATTGTACACTTACCCATCCACAGCATGCATATAACGATAATGTAGCCTCGAATATGTAAGCCGTCCCTGATAGTTGAACTAAACTCAAAAGTAGAGCAATTCCGCTGAACACAATCTGCAGACAACCCAATATCTGGAAGGTTTTCACATGAGATTTTTGTTGAGCTGCTAGATTATCTGTTGATTGTATTTTGACAGCAGATGGCTCAGTGTTGCATTTTGTACTAGAAATATAAAAAAAACAGCATTTCCCATTTAAGATGGTACAAGACAACCTGACTGAGATTAATTTGGTTTGTTCAATTTTCAATAAACGTGGACAAAATAGTTTCTTTGACATTTTAATAAAATAATAATTTCGAAAAAATAAACATGATATAAACCATTGGATTAAAACATTGTACATGAAGCAGTTTGACAAACACTTGTTTTGATTATTGAGAAGCTTAATATTTCTTAAAAAAAAAGAACATTGATAAAACATTCAGCTGATTTTAACAGAGAATCGCCCAGTAGTGTTATGTACGATACAGAAGAAACCCCTCGTTGATTTTTTCTTAAAATTTTGATAGAAGGTCAATTTCAATGTATACTTTTCAAATATGCAAAGAAAAAAGTACCTTCATGACTTACTTTTTGAGATAATGTGGTCCGAAATTTGCATATTTGGAGGAAAAGCCTTGAAATTTCATAAATTATGACTTTTAAAGAAAGTAACAATACTTTTGAACGAAAAGTCATAACTTAACCGGGTTTTTTGTAAAATATTCGCTTGATCCATGGCATCGACATGCTGAAACAAGTTTAAGGTTAAATCAAATCATCATGTTCCGGATTAAGATTGCTATATCCGAAATAAAGAAATTGACCCTATTTTTGCGTCTTTTCGGAAGTGTAGAAAAAGTTTGATCTTTGATTTTTTCCTGAAATTTTGGCGGAGTGTTCTTGAAACAGTACTTAATTGATTGCAAAAGAAAAAAAATGGGGTCCATGTGCTTGTTTTTTTCAATAAAAGCCATATACCTTAAATTTTCACGACGTCTGTCAGTATGGCGCTAAATTACGTTGAATTATGTTTTAATCGCAACAACGTCGTGCAATCGTTCCCGCCGTACACGAGTTCGCTGTCAAGTATAATATGCAGGTATTTTTCATAGCGTTGAAACTTATCATAAAAATGTATAAGATGGTTAATCATAAAATGGAAAAACAATTTGTGCTAAACATTTACGAAACGAAATTTGGACAGGAACCTTTTCATAATAAAAAAAAAAGACTATAAAAAAGGATTTTAGCAGATTGCTTTGTCAGATGTACGGCAAAAAAGAAAATCTGATAGAAGTATAAAGGTGCATCTCCGTCCGACATTAGTTCTAAATTGCTTCATGTACGGTAAGAGGATAGACAACATTATTGACATGACAAAATGTGAACCAACTATAAATTAAGTGAGGCGATACCATAAATTGAAAACAGTGTAACCTTCAACAATGACAAAACCAATACCGTATCGTCAACTTTAAAAGGTCCCGACGTACATCGATTTTTTTGATTTTTTTTTTTTAATTCAAAAGATAATCATCTTTTAAATTTAAATTATTAGCAGCTGTTTAATAATAAGAGCTGTTTTGTGCAATTTAACTCATGCCATTATTGCCTCAATCAACCGAAAATGAATTTGTAATATAATATTTCATAGGAAGTACAGCAGCCGGTATAAAGAGAATACTATTTAAGGAATGACTGTAATATTTTTTTCTGTCTATGAAGAAATAACATAAAAAATTTGAGGCACACTGAAGAACGCGCGTAGCGGGTTATTTAACAGTGTGCACCACTTTTTTATGTTATTTCGAATAGACAGAAAAAATATTACAGTCATTTCTTATAATTTAATTCTAAATTCCATTTTAAATCGTAGAAAACCATGACAAAACGTTGAAGACGTCACGGTCACATGACTAAATTATGTCAGCCAATCAGAAGACGTGTTACATCCAAAATTAAATTATTAAAAGATGTCTGTATCAATAGATAAGTTATATAACCTTTTTTTACGGCGTATACGTATGAAATTTGGCGTACTTGTTTGTCTAGAAGTAGAACTATATTAAAAACACTTTGTTCGTCTGTCCGATCGTCCTACTATACGACGAGTTTTAACGTGTGTGCACTTTCGGATCTGTCTGTCTGCAATGATTTGTGTACGTTTGCCGATACTTCAATTTTTATCTCTAAATACATTGAAGTACAATAGAGACATGCTTATACAAATAAAAAGGTGTGGTATTATTACCAATGAGGCAAATCTCAACTAGAGACCAAATGGCTAAACGACTATAGGACATCGGACGGCCTTCAACAATGAGTAAAACCCATACCGCATAGTAAGCTATAAAAGGCCCCTATACAAGACAAATGCAAAACAACGGGAAACTTGCGGCCTGATTTACGTACAAAACAATGAACAAAATACAAATATGAGATGAACAATACCAAAAGACACCATATAATTACTAGCCCTTTTAACAACATGTGAACGGGCGTTTTCTTGTTTTGGTCTATTACATCCAGTTTCATATACAAAAAGAATACAACCAAGTAAACAAACTAACGTGTGACAATTCTGCATCTATTGGTAATATTTTGCTTAAATTCAAACCAAAAACGACACCAACATATTTTTTTGAAATCTTTTTAACGGACTTTTATTGACAGTTTTTCTACAAACACATACAATATCATATGTTTTTAAAATATCAATTAAAATCGGCATTTTTTTTATGTACCAATTTCAAGTCCAGAACAGGATGAGACACTCTTTATTTATTATTTTATTTACGAATAGGGGTGTTATACGACGTTGTCCGCCAATGAGGGTCTCGCACATGCAGTCGGTTCTGTTGTTTCATTGATAGTCTGTTAGATTTGGCCTTACAATGAAAATTCTCCGTAAAATTTGGAGACTGCCAAATGTTAAACAAGAAGAAAAAAAAGAAAAAAGACACAAACTTAACTATTTTGATTCTGATGTTCTCAATTCAAGATAGTATAGTTAGTTACTTCGAATTCATTATCAATAGATGAAAATAATTGTTCTCGTCATGAAAAATATTGCACAGCTGTCCAACACGCCGTAGTAATGACTTTTGTGTATGGATTTCAACACCAGACCCGATTCGGGCACCCTACGCGCCATAGATTTTGTTTAATTTTTTCTCATTAATCACGGGTTCATACGTTTTCTCATTTCTTTAAGTTTCATTAACATAACATTTGGATGTCATAAATTTGCAATTAAATATTTGCCGCTGGACGTTAACCAGCTACCAATACTCATAATTAGCTATTGCAGGTCGTTTTGTTCCGAATTGTGTTATTGGGCCGTGCAGTTTTAGAAGTTATTCAGTGCCGGACTAAAAAGCTCCACAATTCTTTTTCCGTCTTTCCATGTCAGTACTCTCTTCTATGTCTATCACCATTTCTTCAATCTCGTCATGCAAAATTGTAATTGATTATTTTTTTAACATCTCAAGTATTTCCTTTAATCTCACTGCTTTTCGGCGGATTTTTCCGTCTTTTAGAAACGGCATGACCACTTTTTTAGTAGGAACTTTTTGAAATTCGCGCAACCAAAATTAATGACGTCGGTGAATAGTCCGCGATATATGACTTATTTTAAAGCGACGTCGCGAAATGTTAACGTTCTTATTAGAAACATCGCGAAATTACAACGTTCTGGTTACCAACGTCCAGAAAACAACACGAACAGTTTTGAAAACGTTATTATCTCCCCCTGCTACTGTATCATATTCCCTTAAATCAATTACATTCAGCAACAATTAACATTCGACGCATCGAATAAAATAAAATCAATTAGTGAAAGCATTTACGATATTACTTCTTCGTAGTTTAGTCTCTCGTTTAAATAGTATTATTTGAAAATCACACCACACCTCCTTAGTCTTGTATATGTGGATTTTTGAGCTCAAATAAACAAACACAGGTTTTACCCAATCATATTTGACTACAATACAACTGGTTTTGTTCGTTTCTGTTCACTTACACATTAATATGTTTCGGAGGAGGTGGGTGTTGGTTGTTGCGTTATATGATTTCCAATGTTTTGGTTGTTTCTGCGATTATTTTCATGTAGAACATATACTAGTATTCATCGGTAAAAGGCATTGCTGAATATGCCTTTCTTTAGCATTTGCTATTTTGATTTTCTATTTTGTAATTCAAATTGAATTTTCTAGTTTTTCGTTACAATTCTTATTGTGATAAATTAGGATCTGAATGGGTATCCTTCATTTCTGTATTCTTTAATTTTTGGGGCATTTAAAAAAAATAACACTTATTCTGTAAAATTGTCATAAAAATAAGATTTATCGATAGTGCATGTGAATATTTAATTTTTTTTCAAATCTTTAATTTCTGTAATCAATATTGTGGTGTATTTTCTATTCTTTCAACGTCTTCAATGACTCTTGATATTTATTTATTTGTACCGTTATTACCTACTCAATACTTTTTAGTCCGTTTGTTCCCGACTCATTATTTATCCACATATTATCTATTCTTTAAACCATATCAGACTCTCTTATATAACAGTATAACAGCATGAGTAAGAATTGTCATCGCCGTACAATGTTGTCTCTTTTGTCCAAAATAGTTAGATTTTATTAAAATATGATGAAAAAAATGTATACTTACTGTATAAAGTTTTCTATATCATTAATCGTGACGATCTCCAGACTTGTTTATAATAGAATAACCCTTGAAATATAAACATTAAAACCTTGTTTGGTATATATGATGATATATAAACTGAATTTATTACACGTTGACAATTATATAGCATTGAAACAAAGTTATCAATGTTAGTTTTTCATATTCAAACCAGGTACATTTATTGTCTAATAAATCTTTTTTTATACTTATTGACATATGTTTATCTTATTTCATTAATTTTTTTTAATATTGCGAAGCACGTTCCCCTGATCAATGTTGACCAGTTACATAAGTGATTGGACTTTCAGTTTGCCTCCTTCCCCATTGTAATGTATTGACTAAGTACGGATTGGCATGGCAGGAGAAGCATATATATAAGGAGATCCTTACTCTGCTGAAGCACCTAGTTTTTCTCCAAATGGCTTCGTCTAATTTACTGTTTTTTATTACATGTAGCTTGATTTGTCGGCTTATTCTATTTATGATATTTGAACATTCAACTTCAAAAGTGCTTTTGTGTATGTTAATCCTTGACTCTAGTAAAACATGTGCAAAATAAATGTGTGTCATTCTTACCACTTCATTAGAAAACTGCAAACTTCCTAGAAGTTGCCTTGAAATATAACTGATAGAATTTCATATACCCATTTACAACTGGCTAATTCAGTCATCTATGGGGTAAGGATTTTATATTAACAGGTTAAATTATAGTATGCCTTTGTCATAGATAATGCACATTTGCACAAATATATAAGTCAAAATTGTTTTAATATAAACACGGGATGGGAATTTACACAAAAAGGAGATAATTTTGGCCGACACAGCAACTATGTTCAAGAGTTAGGTGTCTGGCGGAAAATCTAGTCGCATTGTCGCTTACAAATGATGCAGGCAATTTTATCCATGCAAGAAACTCAACACTCAAAATTTTTCTAGAGGTATCCTATTGAGTTAGGAGATGAGAGGGTTTTTTTGGGTTTTTTTCGAATATGATATATTTGGCTATGTTGTTACGAGTCCAGGCGTTCAAGAGTTACGGTAATTATATTTGTTACAAAATTGTCAAAATTATTGTCCATTATCAAAAAATAATTTGTAGAAAATAAAAAACAGATCGAAATTCATTAATCACATAAGGCATTTAAATTCGGAACAAAAACATCCAAATGTAAACACGAAAGCCAAGAATAACAGAAATCAAATATCCATATAACATTAAAGTTATTGTAAAACATTTATTTGAAAGTTTAGAGACCGATTTAGTGTAATTGACCAACTGACGACATCATTGCAATGGTAACTCCACTAAAATTAGTATAACAAAGATTATTACCATATGTAAATGCAGACCTATGACTAATTAAGGCAACAGTAGTATACCGCTGTTCGAAAATCATAAATCGATTTAAAGAAAACAAGTCCGGGTTACAAACTAAAACTGAGGTAAGCACATCGACTATAAAGGGAAAACAACGAAAAATCAAAACACCGAAGTGCAACAAAAAATAAAACGGCAATGCAACACACACAGAAACGAACTATAAGAAAAACAACTGCCATTTTCCTGACTTTGTACAGGTCATTGTAAGAAAATATCGTTGGTTAAACATGGCTTTTCGGCCAGTCACATCTCGTACTTTGATAAAAATATTAAATATAACATTAAAATGACAATACATCAAGATAATCGCATAGCACATTATGAAGTATCTTGCAATAAATGTATGAGGGTCATACACATGAACAATGTACTTACAATAACATGTATCGTCAATTCAAGAACTGGGAATAAGCAGGCAGAGTGTGATTTTTCTATAAGTAAGGACGATGATACACACGACGAAAATTCAAATGGTGGTAAGCTGAAGTATATAATCGAGAGCAGCAATCACAATCCGTACTGCACAACGGTACTAAGATCATGTAGACAGTAATATTCTAAAATGATGTAATATCGTGTACTTTTTATGAAATAATTCGTTCGCGCAATGCCTAACGCTCATTGTAACATAGCTCTGTAAGGAGTTCCAGTATTATAACCCCCATAGGCCACAATGTAACCGTTTCGGCAATGTTTAAAGCGATGATACTCCACACAGGTGGCACAATCAAATTTAAAGGTTACCGTTTGAAAAGGATGTCAGAAAACAAGTCAGCCTACCATTTACTTAATGTCCTTGTCTGATTTGACCATTTTGGAGTCATTTATTAAACATTATTTGTTATTTATTATATTCAGTATTAGGGTAGACTTTGGTTGATAGCTATCATACCACATCGTATTATATTCATTCTTATTCTCAGTCACATTTGTAGTGTTTTCCATACTGTTTTTTTCAAGTGAAAATATTTAAATAAACACGTGATTTCATGCGGTCGATGCTGTTGTAACTTCATCAGGAACACTCAAAGCCAAATATTTTAAATCCATGTATGTGAAATAATAGAATTAGTTAAAGGGCTATATAACCAAAAAAGGCCAACTTTTCTAAGGGAGTAGAAACTTCAGTTTCTATTTGATATCTGAATTTTAAACAAACAATGTTAGAAACCTTTGTTTTTAATCATACCAGCATCGACATTTTTAGGCTGCTGAGATTTTCATATCCTCGGGAACTGATTAATATTCACCATTTGTGGTATCAACAAACTGCTGTTAAAAATTTACAACTGTTAATTTGAATATCAAAATATACATGCTTGAACTCACCTTTCTCAAAATTTATCTTTTAAATGCTACTTATGCCTTGTTCACACGGACATTTAATTCGAATTGAATTCGAATCGAATGCGAATCGAATTTGCTAATAGCGTTCACACACTCTTCTTTTTTAATTCGAATTAACTAATTCGAATTAGTCAATTCCCATTAGAAATACGTTTTTGTTAATACGAATTAAAAGTAAACGTCGTTTGGACAGTAAAGCGAAGGTGACGCGAATTTCAATTCGAATTAGAATTGACGTTAGGACGTAAAACGTTTCGAATGCGAATTAAACTAATTCGAATTAGTTAATGCGAATCGAATTCGAATTACGTGTGAACTCAGCATTAATAGTTGCTTTGCATGCTCATGAAAAATTTATGAGAAAAGGAAGACATGTAAACACTAAACGTTTTTGAAGAGGGTATGTTTCTGCCACAATGTAACTGAGAAATAGAAAGTTGAAAATTGGGCAGTTGAATTCATACTACTTGTCCAAGAGTTCAGAGTGAAGTCGTCCATCTGTGTCTGTATAAGAGAAAGATGAAACAGTCTTTTTAGTATCAGTAGTATCCCTTATTTCAAGTCTCGTGGAGATATGAGAATAAATACAATAACATCAACACCGAACCACGCAGAAAATTACAAATTAAAAGATCCAAATTAAATGGCAAAAATCAAAAGGTCGAACGAATGAAACGAACGGATCACACTGACATAAGAGATGTGAAAACGGACTGAAATATGGGTTAATCAGTGATA
This sequence comes from Mytilus edulis, assembly GCF_963676685.1. Classification (NCBI taxonomy): domain Eukaryota; kingdom Metazoa; phylum Mollusca; class Bivalvia; order Mytilida; family Mytilidae; genus Mytilus; species Mytilus edulis. The sequence goes on along the minus strand of NC_092355.1, from coordinate 61,216,717 downwards.
GGACATCTATCAGAAAGTTAGAAAAAAAAATTAACCAAGCTTTCTGTCTTTCTGATTGAATCATGGTTTTCTATGTTGTGTCATGTGTACTATTGTTTTTCTGTTTGTCTTTTTCATTTTTAGCCATGGCGTTGTCAGTTTGTTTTAGATTTATGAGTTTGACTGTCCCTTTGGTATCTTTCGTCCCTCTTTCATAAGAGTACACACACAAATTGGCAAGTAGGGATGCTCAATAAGAACATATTAGAATACCGACTGTTTGTTGAAATATCAATCCTCAAAACTGAACAAATATACTGTCAAACAAAATCATCAGTCCATTTTTTATAAACGAATTACATAATTCTGTTTAATTAATTATTAACGAGTAGCACGTGGCAAAAGATCACTCGACCAGAAATTGAATGTAATATAACTTAACACAACAAAAGAAGGGAGTGAAGTGCTATCAAATTGAAACCACGTAGAGTGCATTTCCTTCTAACACAAACGATGCAAACGTTTAGGCGCACACATGTTTTGATCATTTGTTGCTAGCATACGTTTTTAAAGTTTACATAAACCTTGACAAACTTTGTACTCGCTAAAATGAGTTGAATGAAACGCATTTAATTCTAATCGCGTAATAAAACTGTTTAATACCAATCAACAACATGTGCATGGATTATTGAAAGTTCAAACAGGGTCAGTAAACACTAGTTAAACGATTTTTTTGTTTCCACTTTTGTACCGCGCTGAAGTACGTCCATTATTCATTGTTCATTACTCATTATTCAATAATGAATACTGAAATAGTTCACTATTCACTATTCATTATTAAAAAATGAATAATGAATAATGAAATAGTTTATGTTTCATTATTCAAATTAAAGCGGTGAATAGTGAAAGAAATATAAAAAAAAATTGACTGTGACACTATAGCTATATTTTGATTCGCAATGACCATAAGAGGGTTTGCGGAGGACCTAAATGCCACAACATGCGTAAAAATGAGGAAATATAAAAATAGAAGATGTGATATGATTGCCAATGAGACAACTATCAGCAAAAGACCGAAATGACACAGACATTAACAACTATAGGTCACCGTACGGCCTTCAATAATGAGCAAAGCCCATACCGCATAGTCAGCTATAAAAGACCCCGATAAGACAATGTAAACAATTCAAACGAGAAAACTAACGGCCTTATTGATGTAAAAAAAGAGCGAAAAACAAATATGTAACACATAAACAAACGACAACTACTAAATTACAGGCTCCTGACTCCGGGTTAAATATGTAAGCCAATTTTGAATAATGAAATGGATATTTTGAATAATGGAATGGACTGCTATGACCTTTCAGCCCCTAATTACAGATATATATTATACCTCAATCGAAATCTTATTAAGAGAGGAACAAATGGTATAAAGTCAATATGTTCCGCAACGCATATTAGAGGAGTAACGAAGGACTTAAATATCGGAATACGCCTGAACATTAAGAAATAGCCAATTTTGAATAATGAAATGGATATTTTGAATAATGGAATAGACTGCTATGACCCTTCAGCCCCTTATTACAGATATATATTATACCTCAATCGAAAGCTTTTTAGAAGAGGAACAAAAAGTATATAGTCAATATGTTCCGCAACGCATTTTAAAAGATTAACGAAGGACAAGAATATCGAAATACGCCTGAACATTGAAAAATAGCCAATTTTGAATAATGAAATGGATATTTTGAATAATGAAATGGATATTTTGAACAATGAAATGAACTGGTAGGGCCCTTCAGCCCCTAATTTCAGATATATATTATACCTCAATCGAAAGCTTATTAAGAGAGGAACAAAAGGTATATCGTCAACATGTTCCGCAACGGATATTACAGGAGTAACGAAGGACTTAAATATCGAAATACGCCTGAACATTAAGAAATAACTTAATTTGAATAATGGACTGGACTGCTGCAACCCGTCAACTCCTAATTAAGGAAAAAATAGATACACCAAATTAAAGCTTATGGATGGCGGAATACACTAAGTATAATCGATATGTGCCGCAATGACCATTACAGAGGTTACAGAGGGAATAAATGCCAAAATACGCGTGAAAATTAAGAAGAAGCCAATAGAATGAAATGGATATTTTGAATAATGGAATGGACTGGTAGGACCCTTCAGCCCCTAATTTCAGAAATATATATTATACCCCAATCGAAACCTTATCAAGAGAGGAACCAAAAGGAATATAGTCACTATGTTCCGCAACGGACATTACAGGAGTAACCAATGACTTAAATATCGGAATACGCCTAAATATTGAGAAATAGTAAATTTTGAATAATGAAATGGATATTTCTGGCAGGACCCTTCAGTTCCTAAAAACAGATATATATTATACCTCGATCGAATGCTTCTTAGGAGAGGAACAAAAGATATATAGTCAATATGTTCCGCAACGGATAATACAGGAGTAACGAAGGACTTAAATATCAACATACGGGTGAACATTGAGAAATAGTCAATTAAGAATTATGAAATGGATATTTTGAATAATGGAATGGACTGGCAGCACCCTTTAGCTCCTAATTACAGATATATATTATACCTTGATCGAAAGCTTATTAGGAGAGGAACAAAAGGTATCTATTCAATATAATCCGCTAAGGATATGGCAGGTCTAACAAAGGAATTAAATATATCGAAATACGCGTGTACATTGAGAAATAACTTATTTTGAATAATGGAACGGACTGCTGTAACCCGTCAGCTCCTTACTAAGGAAAACAACATACACCAAATTAAAGCTTATGGATGGAGGAATAAATAGAGTATAATGGATATGTGCCGCGATGACCATTAAAGAGGTTACATAGGACATAAATGTCAAAATACGCGTCAAAATTAAGAAATAGCCAATTTTGAATAATGAAATGGATATTTTGAATAATGGAATCGACTGCTATGACCCTATAGCCCCTAATGACAGATATATATATTATACCTCGATCGAAAGCTTTTAAGAGAGGAACAAAAGGTATATAGTAAATATGTCCTGCATCGGATTTTACAGGAGTAACCAAGGACTTGAATATCGAAATACGCGTGAACATTGAGAAATAGCCTATTTTGAAAAATGAAATGGATATTTTGAATAATGAAATGGACTGCTATGACCCTTCAGCCCCTAATTACAGATATATATTATACCTCAATCGTAAGCTTATCAAGAGAGGAACAAAGGGTATATAGTCAATATGTTCCGCAACACATATTACAGGAGTACCGAAGGACTTAGATATCGAAATAAGCGGGAACATTGAGAAATAGCCAATTTTGAATAATGAAATAGATATTTTAAATAATGGAATGGACTGCTATGACCCTTCAGCCCCTAATTACAGAAATATATTATACCACAATCAGAAGCTTATCAAGAGATGAACAAAAGGTACATAGTCAATAGGTTTCGCAACGAATATTACAGGAGTAACGAAGGACTTAAATATCGAAATACGCCTGAACATTGAGAAATAGCCAATTTTGAATAATGCATTTGATATTTGGAATAATTGAATGGACTGATATGACCCTTCAGCCCCTTATTACAGATATATATTATACCTGAATCGAAAGCTTATCAAGAGAGGAACAGAAGGTTTAAAGTCAATATGTTCCACAACGGATATTACAGGAGTAACGAAGGACTAAAATACCGAAATACGCGTGAACATTGAGAAATGGCCAGTTTTGAATAATGAAATGGGTATTTTGAATAATGAAATGGGTATTTTGAATAATGAAATGGGTATTTTGAATAATGAAATGGGTATTTTGAATAATGGAATGGACTGCTATGACCCTTAGCCCCCAATTACAGATATATATATTATACCTGAATCGAAAGCTTATTAATAGAGGAACAAAAGGTATATAGTCAATATGTTTTGCAACGAATATTACAGGAGTAACGAAGGACTTAGATATCGAAATACGCCTGAACACTAAGAAATAGCCAATTTTGAATAATGAAAGAGATATTTTGAATAATGGAATGGACTGCTGTGACCCTTTAGCCCCTAATTATAGATAAACCTTATACCTCATTTGAAAGATTTTTACGAGAGGAACAAAAGGTATATAGTCAACATATTCCGAAACGCATATTATAGGAGTTACAAAGAATCTAAATATCAAAATACGCTTGAACATTGAGAAATAGATTTTTTTGAATAATGGAATGGACTGCTGCAACCCTTCAGTCCCTATTCAAGGCAAAATTTATACACAAAATTAATGTTTATTGATGGAGGAATAAACTGAGTATAAACGATATGTGTCGCAATGACAATTAGAGGGGTTACGGAGGACCTAAATGCCAAAATACGCGTGACGTTTAGAAATAGCCAATTTTGAATAATGAAATAGATATTTTGAATAATGGAATGGACTGCTATGACCCTTAAGCCCCTAATTACAGATATATATTATACCTGAATCGAAAGCTTATTAAGAGAGGAACAAAAGGTATATAGTCAATATGTTTTGCAACGAATATTACAGGAGTAACGAAGGACTTAGATATCGAAATACGCCTGAACACTAAGAAATAGCCAATTTTGAATAATGAAATAGATATTTTGAATAATGGAATGGAATGCTGCGACCCTTTAACCCCTAATTATAGATGAACCTTATACCTCATTTGAAAGATTTTTACGAGAGGAACAAAAGGTATATAGTCAACATATTCCGCAACGCATATTATAGGAGTTACGAAGAACCTAAATATTCAAATACGCTTGAACATTGAGAAATAGCTTTTTTTGAATAATGGAATGGACTGCTGCAACCCTTCAGTCCCTAATCAAGGCAAAATTTATACACCAAATTAATGTTTATTGATGGAGAAATAAACTGAGTATAAACGATATGTGCCGCAATGACAATAAGAGAGGTTACGGAGGACCTAAATGCCAGAATACGCGTGAAAATTAAGAAATAGCCAATTTTGAATAATGAAATAGATATTTTGAATAATGGAATGGACTGCTATGACCCTTAAGCCCCAAATTACAGATATATATTATACCTGAATCGAAAGCTTATTAAGAGAGGAACAAAAGGTATATAGTCAATATGTTTTGCAACGAATATTACAGGAGTAACGAAGGACTTAGGTATCGAAATACGCCTGAACACTAAGAAATAGCCAATTTTGAATAATGAAATAGATATTTTGAATAATGGAATGGAATGCTGCGACCCTTTAGTCCTAATTATAGATAAACCTTATACATCATTTGAAATATTTTTACGAGAGGAACAAAAGGTATATAGTCAACATGTTCCGCAACGCATATTACAGGAGTTACGAAGGACATACATATCGAAATATACGCTTGAACATTGAGAAATAGCTGATTTTGAATAATGGAATTGTACTTCTGCAACCCTTTAATCCCTAATCAAGGCAAAATTTATACACCAAATAAAAGCTTATTGATAGAGGAATAAACTAAGTATAAGCGATATGTACCACTATGACCATTTGAGGGGTTACGGAGCACTTAAATGCCAAATACGCGTGAAAAGTACCATTTACATAAATTCCATGGTTGATATATCACTATTCACCAGACTGCTGTTGATTCTGATTATATTTACAATGTGCTCCCCTTCTGTATAGCCGTTGTGATCATACCGAATTTGAAAATCTGCCACTTGAATCACAAGACGGTGTTGATGCTATTGACAACGTTGAAGTCTACTTGATAGAGTTTGGCGAGGGTCAGCGCTACTCTTAGAGTTGCCCGGTTGGCATCGATGATGATCTTCATTTCGTGTTTGTTGAGCCGAAGCTACCGCTGGATTTCATTGTTCATGTCTTCGATGTCATATGAACCTGTGCTCAGTGCGATTGAAAACCAGTTGGCACCATCGTCAGGAGAGTAGCGGAAGGAATAGTTACCTGTATGCATATGAATGTTAGGGATGGAGTTTTTGGTTTCCAGGTTCACCAATGCCATCTCGTAGGTCTTGGATTCCTTGAGTTGCAGTGGGGGTTGAACCGGGTAAGGACTTGGCTATCGTTTCCAGAATCGATGAAAGAAAACCCATGATTGGGGTTGGTGCTATTAGCAATTTGCTGCAACCATTTATTTATTTATGGTACACCATTGTCACATATTTTTGCTTCCACTATTCGATACGGTCATACTTCTCAGTTATTAAATTACCTTCACCACGATTGCATAGACTTCAGCAGGGCGGCTGGCAAAGAGGAGTTACTTGTAGGTGAACTTTATCCATTTTTTTACTTTTTGTACACGACGTTCATCTTCTGACCATCGGATTCAAACTGCAGGATTCTGTCGGAAATCACAAGTACAAATGCCTCGGTGTTTACAGGTACTTTCTGCTCGAACTCGATCAGGATCTAGTGTCAACGGTCGGTTCTTTCAACCGCTCGGACTGGTGATTCACATCAATGACAAACAGTGGGTACAAATCGACGAAATCGGAGGGGTTAATGTTGCAGTTGCTGATAAAACGGTCAATGTTGAAGTATTTTTTTCAGAACCCTGCGACATTCGTGTACACTCTGGCGATCTTGGTTTGTGTGAAACTGGCATTAAAGTCTACCGCCGTACAGCGTTCTGCGTTGAGAGTGACGTAGATAGTTCGCAACTGGCAGTGGTCGAACACAGCTGCATTTTGAGTCCGATCGTACTTTTACCGGTCTGAAAGGCTACGATGATGTACCTCGGTTTCTCCCGAAAGCTCTTGGCAGACAAACGAAGTAGAACTGTAAGGTTTGGGTAACACTTGTAGAATCACACTGTCGTATTTGGAAACCACAATCGATCTTACTTGCTCTGGATGGTCTTGTACAACCGCATTTTTTTTCATCGGATGGAAGGAGGGACGTGAGGAACAAACCAAGAGATCTTATTCCAGTAGTTTTTCGCCACGTTCCCAGGTTGATTTTTGCCACGTCGTTGACGGCAGCAGGAATGACAGTTCGTGCTTGAATTCATACACAATTTTGTTGTAATCGTCTGCAAAGCCGAAACTGTGTCTCACGGGTATGGTATATTTCCTATCTTCCCAAATCTTTTCCTGCACCTTCTTTAACAGTCGATCTACCGACAGCCTGCTAACACTTTTCAACCCAAGTTGTTTTGCCTGGGTGATAATCTCCTTTATCGTGTGGGGTTTGGGACGACGATGAAATTTAAGGTTTTTTCTTCGTTTCTATCAACTCTCAGCCAACTGATTTTTTCATATTCACTATAGGGTCCATGTCTTTATCCTACCAATTAAAAAAAATCAATTTAGGTCACCCCAAAACCAGCATTCCCAATTCACTGGTTTTTAGACCCAGTTTTCGGGCCTACAAAACATATATATCCTAACACTTCCGATCCTATAATCCTTATTAAAAATAAGAAAGTCGTGAAACGTACCCGGTACATCTGGATTTTTTCATCCCATAGCTTACATTTGCACAGCTCCATCGGTCTCTCTCTCTTTGCGAAGACGGTATTCAGCTGCTTGTTTAATCTCTCACATCCCCATGTGCGAATAGTTTCCCCTTTCCATCACAAGGTTATAATTTTTCAGACCTTTACTTCGTGTCAACATCTTTAATGTCTTTGAAAATCCAGGGTGAGTCCTGCCCTACTTCTCTCCATTTGAGAATTTCCTCATCCTTGCAGCGCTGTTCTCGATTTTTTTCAGAATTTTTACCTCTTGCGCCGTATTCTATCTCTGATCAAACATATTTGTAATCTTAAAATCCATTGTGTTTATTCAATCTGTGCATTTTTTTTATTTTTGTGTGTGTGTGTGTTTCTTTCTTCCACAAAGACACGTTTTCCCTCGACCCTAACCTCAAAATGGTGGTGAAGGTAGAACTCTCATAATCATACTACTGTTCCTCTCTTAATAAGCTTTCATATGAGGTATAAGGTAAATCTGTAATTAGAGGATAAGGGGTCACAACAGTCCATTCCATTATTCAAAATATCCATTTCATTATTCAAAATTGGCTATTTCTTACTTTTCACGCGTATTTTGGCATTAATGCCCTCAGTAACCGCTGTAATGGTCATTGCGGCCCATATTCTTTATACTGTTATAGTCAGTTTATTTCTCTATCAATAAACTCTGATGTGGTGTATTTTTTTTCCTTAATTAGGAGCTAACAGATTGCAGCAGTCCATTCTATTATTCAAAATGAGCTATTTCTTAATGTTCACGCACATTTCGACGTTAAGATCCTTCGTTACTCCTGTAATATGCGTTGCGGAACATATTGACCATATAAATTTTGTTCCTCTTTTGATAAGCTTACGATTGAGGTAAAATATATATCTGTAATTAGGGGCTAAAGTGTCCTGGTAGTCCATTTCATTATTCAAAATATCCATTTCATTATTCAAAATATCTATTTCATTATTCAAAATTGGCTGTTTCTTAATTTTCACCGTATTTTGGCATTAATGCCCTCCGTAACCACTGTAATGGTCATTTCGGCTCATATTCAATATAGTCAGTTATTTCTCTATCAATAAACTCTGATGTGGTGTATTTTTCCCCCTTAATTAGGAGCTAACAGATTGCAGAAGTCCATTCTATTATTCAAAATGAGGTATTTCTTAATGTTCACGCACATTTCGACGTTTAGATCCTTCGTTACTCCTGTAATATGCGTTGCGGAACATATTGACCATATACATTTTGTTTCTCTTTTGATTCGATTACGATTGAGGTATAATATATATCTGTAATTAGGGGCTAAAGTGTCCTGGTAGTCCATTTCATTATTCAAAATATCTATTTCATTATTCAAAATATCTATTTCATTATTCAAAATTGGCTATTTCTTAATTTTCACGCGTATTTTGGCATTTATTCCCTCTGTAACCTCTGTAATGGTCATTGTGGCACATATCGATTATACTCAGTTTATTCCTCTATCCATAAGCTTTAATTTGGTGTATATTTTTTTTCATTAATAAGAAGCTGACCATTTCATTATTCAAAATAGTTATTTCTCAATGTTCACGCGTATTTCGATATTTAAGTCCTTCGTTACTCCGGAAATATTCGTTGCGGAACATATTGACTATATACTTTTTGTTCCTCTCTTAAAAAGATTTGATACAAATGATATTTAAAACTTTAATAAATGTTTGACTCAACATTTTAATGACATTGAAAATTAATACAGTCTGACTGTTTAGGTCTTGGTATTGTTCATACTTTTTATATAACTTTAACTTTGATTTATAAAAAAAAATTGTAGCAAAGGATTCTGTTTTCTTTGTAATTGTTTCAATGCAATACATTAATCAATAAGCAACCAATTTGAATGTCATACCATTTGTGGTGTTCTAAATATTTTGTTTATACACGTTATATTTGCAGATTAAATAATAAAATTAACACTTTTCCCGTTATTTTAAATTGAAATTTTCTTCTGTTTAAGTTGGTGTACAGTTATTCTATCCCCTACATAAGAATTCAGTGAATACATTATTCCATTCACTAAACATTTTCATTCAATTCTAAGAGAAAACATTTTTGCAAATTGTTCTTCAATGATCTGCTTCCGTATATTTGATATATGCGCGCGATGTAAATGAGTGGATAAAACTAGTGTTCCTTTTTTCAACAACAAAATAATATTTTTTCTGCATTTCTTCTTTCTTTCGACTAATAAATATAATATGTTGTTGCTTTTATACAATACTGTTTTTGTGTATCTATGATAGAACTCCATTTTGTGTATGGCCATTATCATGTGATTATGATGAAATTTCCTAAAAAATTTTGCAGAAAAGCACACATTCCAGTTCAAATAAATCCAATTGCGCACTATTTAGATAAATTTCAACTTTAAAACCAAGATGTCTGATCACCTATAAATACACAAAATAAACAAATAAAATGTTATAAATGGAGAGAGAAACAGCAATAAAAGTTTATTTTGTCATGTTTATTAACATTTTAAATATATTTTCTTTCTTATTTGTGAATGCTTTTGTCTATAGTTCTTATAATAGTTGATTTTGTGCATTTATCAATCTTTCAATTTGAGGCAGTTTGTTCTTTATATATATATATGTTGAGCTGTGAAACCACTGTCTAAGGGGAGGGTCGAGTGCTCATAAACCTGTTTTTTATTACATGCATTAGTTTTTATGGCTTTTAACTTAAGCTGTCAGTTACTGTGAGTACTTCAAACTTTTTGTCTTTTCAATTAAGGGAAATGTATATATTTCTTGCTTACTGTAAACCAACTTATTTTCGCGAGCGATTTATTTTCACAAACAATTTTTTTTCGCATTTAGAAATATAACCCGCATATAAATCTATGATTGAACTTCTTGTTAATTTGTTCTTGTCTTAAACATGTATTAATAAAGTGATTTATGGATTGGTATTTAACACCACTTTCAGCACGATTGTACCAGTGTACTATTTCGTGGCGGTCAGGTTTAATTGGTGGAGGAAGCCGGAGTGTCTGGAGAAACCCACGACCTTTGGCATGATTACTAGTTCTACTATTTAGACCACTGGACCATCGAAGCCCCATTAACATGTATTAAATAATTGTTACTGGACGTTAAGTAACACAATCGATCAATCAGTAACATATTGTTTTCTTGTATTGAATCTGTTCTGATTTATTTTATTTCATTTCAGGAATGAGGATTGAAGTTGAAATTGAACACTAAATCAAACAGTTAGTTATACACGTCATGGGAAATATACATACATTGTACTACCATAGCAACAGATTTGCAGAAGACCAAACCTTTTTGGATAGAAGACAATCATCTATAATTGAGAAGTTATTCTGTTGATGAAGCATTATGAAGTTAGAATGAAACTATATAGTCATAAAACTTTAGAAAGAAATGAGAAAGATGAAAAACGTGGACCACATGGAAATAATGGGACTAAAGTTAAAGATTGGATCAATACTGGATTGTATAAATTCTTTTGTTCAAATGTAATCACATACGGCAAAGACTTTAATGACTAAATGTTGATATGGCTTAATACCATATTAACTGTATTATGTACATTAAAATGAATATCTGTTTATAAACATATATATAGTTCTAATAATTTGTATAGTACAGTGAGAAACATGAGACAACATAAAGCATTTAGGACAATGTCCTCTATGACTATGTTTCTTAATGAGAAAGATATATGAATTATTTTAAATCTTTTTGTCCTGGAGAGAATTAGGTGTAGATGTTAGATTTCCTTTAACACATACACATCTTTTTAACCTAGGCATGAGTTGATGACTAGCATATTTTTTTGTCATTTGTTTATCCCAGAAAACTGTATTTTGACCATCAGATGCTTCTAATTTTTTGTAATTGAATTGCTGTTTCATTGACATATACCCACCATCTGGTTTCATTCATAAAATAAAAATTAAAAAAAAGATATGTATTAGGAAATATGTATAGTTTTAATATTTCCAGGTTTTGCTTGAAATATTTAATAGTTGGTCTCTTGTTATATCAAAATGATATAAAGCAATAAACCATGAAGGGACAAATCTATTGCAATGTTTGTGTTTTAACCTGTTGAAAGAGTGTGTATTCATAATAACACATACTTTAGAGATACATTCATAGACTGGTAATCAAAAGAACTGCTTTAACCGTTTACATGGTATTACGTACATGGGAAACATATACTTGCCTCCCCATGCCACTACAGTTGTACTTGCTTAAGAGCAACAAAAACACATCTATTGCAACATGTGCCATGGTACGTTTATTCCAAAGAGACAGATTACATCACAAATATGCATCATCATACAAAAGGACACAACTCCCACGACTTAACTACAAAACACATACGATCATACATATACATAACACTTGACAGGTTCTGAATATTTTTCCTTGTTGTATGCTGACGAGAAATCATTCAACCTGTTCAAACTTTGTCTGAAGAATTTGTCTGATTATCGTGGTCAATGAACCAATCAGTCATGACCATTATCAGACAGTGTCTGTTATCATGTTTAGGGATCTAGGAACCAATCTGAAATAACAATTATAAGACAGTTTCTAGTAATCCTGTTAGAGCCAATCGGAAATCACCATTATCACACAAAATATGGTTATCATGTTTCAGGGACAAATAGGAAATCACCATAATCAGACAATCATATTTTCGGGATCAGTCTGAAATTTACATTATCAGACAATATATGGTTACCGCATTCTCTGGATCAATCAGAAACCACCATTATCAGACTATATATGTTATCATGTTCTCGGGATCGATCAAATTCACCATTATCAGACAATATATGGTTATCATATTCTCGAGATCAGTCAAAAATCGCCATAAACAGACAATATATAGTTATCATATACTCGAGATCAATCATTAATCACCATTAACAGACAATATATGGTTATCATATTATCGAAATCAATCAAAATCACCATTATCAGACAATATATGGTTATCATGTTTTCGAGATCAATCAGAAATCAGCATAATCAGACAATATATGGTTATCATATTCTCGAGATCAGTCAGAAATCACCATAATCGGACACTATATCAGTCATTTCAAAAAAATGTACATTTTTCGGTTATTGTCTATTATCCGTTTAATTTGTTTGTTTTTCATCATTTTTCTGTTTAACATTATACGTTACACATATTGCAAGATAGTAAGTGCAAATATTAGTGCGCAGAAATTTTATTTATTTTTTTATAAATGTTGAAGTATGAAAATTTGCCAATTTCCATGTGTTCATATTTGCTATCTTACTTTTTCATTTAAATAATCTGTAATTAAAATAGCTTTTGCATGATCAAAAGGATGATTTTTTTATTCAGTAACATCATAACTTTAAGAAAAATAACTTTCCATGGTTAAAATCATGAACACAAATATTCCTCAGTAACTAGAATGTCTGTTCGTGAATATTTGTCCTTCCTGTTACTATTTACTTGTTTACGAAAAAAAAATAGTTTCTCCCTTCAAAAACGGAAGTCTTTTAGTGTGACGTCATAGACGTTGATCCAGGACATTACGGCAGCGTGAAGATTTAAAAGGGAAAACGTTTGGCTATCAAATTCGAAAGATCGGTAAGTACTGATTTATGCGTACCCTTTTATTATGTCTTTAATGTTACCTATTATTTTATAATTTTTAATTGCAATATACTAATAAAACGTATGTTATCGTAACGTATGCATGGTCCGGAAGTATAAAAACACTGCATCAGTTATGAGGGAGCGACTATTTTATAATAGATTCGGGTTATGCTATAATTTTTCCATCCTGTTACTGTCCTTCCTGTTACCAAGAAAATAGTAACAGGAAGGACACAAATGGTAACAGGAAGGACAAAAAAGTTAAAAGATAAACATTCTTTGTAAAAAAAAGTCAAAATGCTGCTTAAAATGATCCTCAATAATTATTTTACAGTTAACACTTTAGATTTTTATAAATATACGGTACATTATGTTATGAAATGTACGTTCATATCGAAATATTGTTTGGACAAAATATGTGTTTCCTTGATTGGTAACAGGATGGACAAAACTGTTAACAGGATAGACATTTATATATGATAATGTACAGGAAAATAAAACGATGACCTGCGATTTAAACTTGTAAAATTCATTCGAAACTTGCAATATGTAGGCTCCATTGATGTCTTATCATTTTCAACTATAAATGAAAGTTCAGTCGCCGATATTACCGTACAACCATTAAGCGTGTCATATTAAATTTGCATTGGTTTTTTTCAATAATCTTTTGATATACTTCATCGTTTGTGATAAAGTCTTAGATGTTTATTCTAGTATATGAACTTAAATTGTTACATATTTATTCTTGGTCAATGGTTTTTGCTCTGCTTTGTAACTTCTTTATTTTTAACCTCAGATTTAACCAATATTGCTTCAGTGTGATATTTTGTAATAAAATATAATAACCAATTTTGTATTTCTTTCTTGTAGTCATGGTACTATCTCAGGCCGAGAAACAGCGACGTTACAGGCTTAAAAGAGATACTGACCCTTCTAGACGTGAACAATATTTAAGAAATGAAAGAGAAAGATACAAGATGCTCAAGGGTTTAGGGAAGAAAAAAAATAGAGATGAAATGACTAAACGAGAACTTCGTTCCAAGAGAAAATATTGGAAAAATTACAAAAGGGATCTACGAAAGAGACAAACCAATATGAAGAATATTTTAACACCCCCTGGATCCCCTCATACTAACGATGAACAAGCTGTTCAAGAAGAGGGCGTACCAGTTGCCTTACAAGAAAATGTTCCAGGACCGTCGAGACGACAGAATATTGCAAGCAAGAGGAAAAGAAAAAGAGAAAAAGCTAAAGTTTACAGAAAAACAAATTACTGATACGAAAACTTGAAGAGTCAAACAGAAGAGTGCAAATGTACAGAATGAGGTTAAAGAGAGAAAAAAATAAGATGAATTTGATAGAAAATAAAAAAACTAGAAACACCACGAAGCAGGACAAAACGGCTGTTTAAACATGCATCAAGGAACTTTAAGTCTGTTCGAAAAACTTTAGACTTTCACCATGTTCTTATTAATGAAATGCAAAACAGCTGTGAGAAAAATAGATCGATGATGAAGTCAATCTTGGAAATTCTCAGGGGCAAGTTATTCCGAAAGTATAAACTGACGAAGTTTGCCCATAGCCAAATTCAAGTGACAAACCAAAGTAAAAGGAAAAGAAAGTCAAAACAAACAATATCAGCCAACCTTAGAGGAACAGTAAAGGCCTTTTTCGAGAGAGATGACAATTCCAGAATTACCACTGATAAAAAGAAGACAAAAACTGTGAATAAAATAAAAAAACAAATTAGATTCCTGAACGACACACTTTCGAATCTTTTTGTCAAATTTAAAGCAGAAAACAATGATAAGATAGGCTTTATAACTTTCTGGACACTAAAGCCTTACTGGATTAGAAAAGCAACAGAAAAAGAAAGAGACACTTGCCTTTGTAAATGTTGCGAAAACGTAGGATTGATTGCAGATTGTCTTAAGAAAGCAAATATTGTTGAGACTGCAAACTTAGAAAGTTTAGTTAAAGAAACAGTATGTTCCATGGATAATCTTGATTGTATGTATGCAATCGACTGTCAAACTAACAGTAGAGGACAAGAATGATGAAGTAACCTGGTCTCAATGGCAAACTAAAAAGATCAAAAAGACCTTCAAAGGTGGGGACGAAAAAGAATTGAGCGTCACGGTGAAGGAAAAAGAAAGTGCTTCTATCGAAAAGGCAACAGAAAAACTTCATGAGTTATTAAGACCCTCGTACAGTCGCCATCTGTTCAATATCAAAAATCAGTATAAACATTACAAAACTCTCAAAGAAACTTTAAGTCAAACTGAATGTTTGATTCATGTAGACTTCTCAGAGAACTACTCTTGCAAGATGTCAAAGGAAATTCAGTCGATGCATTTTGGAGCATCATTACCACAAATTTCCCTTCATACTGGCTACTATGTTACAAAAGATATGGATACTATCCGTTCATTTTATGGAGTGTCAGATTCCCTCAGACATGACCCTCAAAGTATATGGGCATACATGCTACCTATTTTAAATGAAATCAAAGATCTGTATCCATTTGTAGAGTACTTGCATTTTTACAGCGATGGACCTACAAGTCAGTACAGACAGAAAATTAATTTCTATCTTCTTTCAACCATGCCATTTGAGCTTGGGTTTACTGCTGCTTGCTGGAACTTCCACGAAGCAGGACATGGGAAGGGAATACCAGATGGCATAGGAGGATCGATTAAACGATCAGCAGATAGACAAGTTAGCTTTGAAGCAGATATATTGACAGCAGATGCATTTATCAAGTCGATTGAGACTGGTACAAAAATCAAGCTTTACGAAGTTAAGGAGCCTGACGTTTTAGAAGTAGACAAAAGAATTCCTATACCATTGAAAACTATTCCAGGTACGATGAAAATACACCAAATCTTCACCGAATCAGAGAGAAAGCTAAGGTATAGAGGCATAAGCTGCATTGATGTTCATTGCTCTGACCATCTTTGTGATTCGTTTGAATTTTCTGCAGGTGGAGGTACAGATGAAGCAAAATTGATTAATAAATCTGAACCACTGGTATCTACATCAACACCTTATACAGATTTAAATTTGGAAATCAAGAATTCTTATAAAAAAGATGTTATAATACAGAGAAAAATGGAAAAGGACAAAACCTGTCAAAACAAGAATTCAAGTCTTTTGCAAACATTGCAACAATGTGGATCTTTCGAACATTTGCAAATTACTTGTTTGGAATCTATTACAGAAACTTTGCATGGAAAAGATCGGTTTATTGAAAAAGATAACTTTGCTATTGACAACAGATCCATGAAACTATTTCCAGATGACGTCTGCACCGACAAAACTCTATTTCCAGTACAGGTCAGAGCTGATGGGAACTGCCTTCCAGCATGCGGAAGTGTTTTTGTTTTTGGAAACGATTCTTATGCCGATGAAATCCGAGCTCATATCATAAAAGAACTATCTCTAAACAAAAAGTTTTATCTAGATAAAAACTACTTGTCAAATGCTTTTGGAACCGATGACCAGAATAAAAACATTCTAAAAAGTTTCGCAATGTATTCTGATGAATACACTCATGGCGTTGTATTGACGGAAAGATCAATTGAAGATATATATGAGAGAGAGATAATGCAGATAAGAAATTCCAAAACATACATGGGCATATGGCAGATTTTTGCTCTGGCAAGTGTTATTAGAAGGCCAATAGTGTCAGTGTATCCAAAAAAGGGAATCCTAACGTACGGAAAGATCTTTAACGGAGAATAGAGCCAATGGAAAAAGATTCCGACAAACCGTTGTATATTATGTGGACATCAACTCGCCTCGATATGAACAATAACTACTGGATTCCAAACCACTTTGTGCCCTTATTGGAGCCTGTTGAAATCATCCCTGACGCTAACAATTGTCTTCACAAGTATGTTATTGTAGACTATGAAAGCACACCATATCCAGGGTATGTGGAAGACGTAGATTCTTCAGATGTATATGTGGTATGCATGCAAAGGCTTGAAAGAGATATAAAGAAGAATGTATTTTATTAGCCAAAAGCTGTAAAAGACAAGTGCTGGTACAACTACTCAAGAATATTGGCCATTATTTCAAAGCCAAAGAAAATCAAAGGGTCTTCCAGTAATTATGAAGTGGATCCGGAAATATGGACAAAAACCTTGTCAAGATTACAATATTAATCATCGACAATCGAAAATGTTCTTCAAATGTTTTGTTGCGTTCTTTTAACAAGTTTTACTTTAAAGTTTAAAAAGATGAAATTAGTTTTGGTTTTTACTCCTACAATGTATACTTTCTCTACGATGGTATGACGGAGGGTCGGATTGGTAATTGGTAAGCGTCCATTTACATTTAAATGCATATTCAGGATGAGATTTACATAACGAGATAAAGGCCAACATACTGAGCAAAATTGTAAAAGCACTGAACTCACAAAATGACATGTCATTTTATCTTTACCCATTTTTATGACTTCGGGCCAACCAGGTATTGCTCTTACTTCAGGGTAAGCGATGAAACAGCGAATACAAATCAACCAGTTTTTGTTATTTGTTTGGTTTTGTATCCGTAGTAAATCCCCCAAAGTTTTTTGTATTGATTTGTGTGACCAACAGTTTTTTGTCTTTACTGTTACTTCCTTGTCTTTCCTGTTACTGCCATTGTTCGTTCCTGTTACCTTCAAAAATGTGTAAAATAATTTTTACTTTGAACATAACTGATCATTTGGGTAAGTTTCCATTTAATACTATTAAAAAGGGACATACTAGTCGATTTGTGCTGCCAAGTTTACCAAACCTTTTTTTGTAAGATCTTTTAGAAAATTAAAAAAATGATGATTTTTCTGAACGAACCGACTATCTGCAGATTTTTTTTGGGGTAATCTTCATAAGGGATAAATGTTAATGGGATGTCAAATGTACACTGTTATATAAGTACGATACATACTTTGATTAGATATATTCTTTTTAAATATCATGTTTTCTGACATTTGAAAAAAGTAACAGGATGGACAAAATCAAACACCATCTGGCACAATATTTAAAAAAAAAAAAATTTCAGGTGTCGATAAGATTGCATAATTTGGGAATATGTTCGAAAAGCAATGTGTTTTCAGTTCTTTAAATATAATTTGTATTCAAACCACTTTACTTTTTAAAAAGTTCCTATTCGGAATTGCACTTTATTTTGAAATGACTGATATGGTTATCATATTCTCGAGATCAATCAGAAATCACAATTTGCAGACAATAAATGGTATCGTGTTCTATTGATCAACCAAAAAACATCATTATCAGACAATGTCTGGTTATGTGTTATCATTTTCATAGAATATCTGAGTCTCACTTTCTAGAGATCAACCATAAATGATTGTTATCAGACGATGTCTGGTTATCATGGTGTATGGACAAATCAGAAACACCAATGCCATACCATTACTAGTTATCATGTTTTAAGTTTTGATAGGAAATCACTATTATCAGAAATTGTCTGGTTATTATGTAAAAAGGGCCATTAGAAATCACCATTATCTGAAATAAAACACCTTCTTTTGGGTGGAAAATATATCTAATTTTTGTATGATAAAAGGATCTAATGATGATTGATTGATCAATTGATAGTTGTGAAATGTTGTCCAGCGGAATACATTAAAGGCAAATTAAGCAAGGTGTACGTGTGAAAGATGCTGGATAAATTGCCCAGGTGCACGTGTGAAATAATTTCAGGAAAAATTGTTCACATCTCTTTTTTTATTGAAGGATTCTGGTTTGCGAAACATGCAGCAGTGGCAAATAGTTCATATATTCAGTATATTCAGTACGAGAATAAGCAGCAATAAATGCAATCCATAGGTTTATTAAAAGTGGGACAAGATACCAATGGGGTCAATGTTAAACTAAACTATTGTCAGAAAGACAATACCATGGCCAAAAAGGAAGGCGTCTCAAGTCAAAGTCCAACAGCAGTCTATGAAAAGAGTACACAGAAATATAAATATTTACCTCTGAAAAAGGGATCAATTATTTCTCCACTAGTGGCGCTCATGGTTTGTACAATTTGAGTGATTCGGTAATTCAGAAAATGATGATGATGGATATGTGTGTAACATCCAGTGGCAAATATTACATACATATAAGGACGAAAACATGTCGAGATGATATGAATATCTGTGTAACATCCAGTGGCAAATACTACATACATATAAGAACGAAAACATGTTTAGATGATATGAATATGTGTGTAACATCCAGTGGCAAATATTACATACGTATAAGGACGACCACATTTTGAGATGATATAAATATGCACTAAGCCGACAGGTTGATCTTTAACGTACTAGTTCACATGATAACAGTCATCAAAAAGACATGTCACTTACCAGGACATATTATTGCTGACTCCAATCCCCAACCACACACCCCACCATTTTTTGCTCTTACTCCTAAGTGACACGTGCTTTATGGGGAATCAAGCCTTCCATAAGAACCCACCAGCTACTGTACTTGAAGCGAGTTCGCTATCACTAGGCCATCGAGGCGGTTTGTTAAAATTGATGAGAAGAGGACCACATTGCAGCTAAGACAGATATTCCATAACGGTCAACCAAATCAAGGTGTTGTCCGTAAAACATTCAAAGGGATCACTTCACATCAACCATTTAAAAAACTTTGGTTTTATAGTTGCCTTGTAAACAAGGAAAGGGCAGGAAATACAAAAGTGTTTAATATAGTATCAACTGAGAGAGATACAATGACTTCTCAATACGATGTCGCTATTGGAATATATTATTACACTAAAAAGGAAATAAACTCATCATAGATACTAGGACTAAATTTTGTATATACGCCAGACGCGCGTTTCATCTACAAAAGACTCATCAGTGACGCTCGAATCCAAAAAAGTTAAAAAGGCCAAATAAAGTACGAAGTTGAAGAGCATTGAGGACCAAAATTCCTAAAAGTTTTGCCAAATACAGCTAAGGTAATCTATGTCTGAGGTAGAAAAGCCTTAGTATTTAAAATAATTCAAAAATTTGTAAACAGTAAATTTATAAATATAACCATATCAATGACAATTCATGTCAGCACATAAAGTGCTGACTACTGGGCTTGTGATACCCTCGGGGAAATAAATCTCCACCAGCAGTGGCATCGACCCAGTGGTTGTAAATAAACTCATCATAGATACCAGGACTAAATTTTGTATATACGCAAGACGCCCGTTTCGTCTACAAAAGACTCATCATTGACGCTCAAATCCAAAAAAGTTAAAAAGGCCAAATAAAGTACGAAGTTGAAGAGCATTGAGGACCAAAATTCCTAAAAGTTTTGACAAATACAGCTAAGGTAACCTATGCCTAAGGTAGGCAAGCCTTAGTATTAAAATAAGTCAAAAATTTGTAAACAGCAAATTTATAAATATAAATATATCAATGACAATTCATGTCAGCACAAAAAGTGCTGACTACTGGGCTTGTGATACCCTAGACAAATAAATCTCCACCAGCAGTGGCATCGACCCAGTGGTTGTAAATAAACTCATCATAGATACTAGGACTAAATTTTGTATATACGCCAGACGCGCGTTTCGTCTACAAAAGACTCATCAATGACGCTCGAATCCAAAAAAGTTAAATAAACCAAATAAAGTACGAAGTTGAAGAGCATTGAGGACCAAAATTCCTAAAAGTTTTGCCAAATACAGCTAAGATAATATATGCCTGAGGTAGAAAAGCCTTAGTGTTTAAAATAATTCAAAAATTTGTAAAGTTCACGTTGCATTATTTCTTGACTTTGGTGAAACGAAGCAGATATCAGTGGTATTCTTTTGCTCAATCTGAGAATAAGGAGATGGGGCTTGATTGTCAGTGAGACAACTACCATCAAAGTTCAAATGAAGTGCATGTAAGCAATTGAAGCAACCGTACGACCTTCGTCAATGAGAAAACCCAATACCGTATAGTCAGTTTTAAAAGGCCCCGTCATGAAAAATATTTAACAATTCAATTAAGATAACTAACGGCATAGTTAATAACAAAACAATTAATGAAAAACAATTATGACAGACTTTCACTTAGATAGATATGACCGATATAGCAGTTAGTAACAAAATCAATGACAAGAAAAATGAAAAATAAAGCCTCGCTAGCACGTTTGCCGCCATTGAATGGATGACGAAATTCAAAATGTTACTGAAACCAACTGAAATACAAATGTAGAGTTGAAATGATTATGCTAAATTGTAAAATAGGACGAAGGACAGGCAACATAGATGTCCACTGCAAAAGGGGTGTAATTAAGCGAGCATAAAAATGTGTCTTATAAAATGTCTAGGATATATACGGACCTCTCAAAGAGTTATTATAATGCTTCGTTAACGGCAGTAGCTATATAAAGACGTGGCATATATCCTACACCAAGCAATTGATACATGTATAACATCCTCTTTCCGTGCCCACATTTCTGCGTATTTATACTTCCCATACAATAAAAAAGGATGCATTTCTTGAGAATGGGTTTTTTTGTTGAAAGGCAGAAGTGGCTGCGTATTTATCCATACCAAACAGTAAAAATAATGCGTATCTTAGGAATGGGGTTTTCTTTTGGAAGGCAGACGTAGCTGCATATTTTTACTTCACAAACAGTAAAAATGATGCATTTCTTTAGAATTGGGTTTTCTGTCAGAGAAAGCAGGCGTGGCGGCATATTTATACATCACAAACAGTAACAGGATGCATTTCTTTAGAATGAAGTGTTCAGTCGGAAAACGGGCGTGGCTGCATATTTATACATACCCAAAGTAAAAATGATGCGTTTCTTTAGAATAGGGTTTTCTGTCGGAAAGCAGACGTAGCTGCGTATTTATACATCACAAACAGTAAAGTGGTGCATTCCTTTAGAATGTGGTTTTCTGTTTGAAGGAAAACGTGGCTGCGTTTTTATACATCCCACAAATAAAAAATGATGCATTTCTTTAGAATGCTGTTTCCTGTCGGAAAGCAGACGTGGTTGCGTCTTTATACATCGCATACAGTAAAAAGATGCATTTGTTTAGTATGTGGTTTTCTGTTGGAAGGTAGTCGTGGCTGTGGTTTTATACATCCCTCAAAGTAGAAATGATGCATTTCTTTAGAATGGGGATTTCTGTCGGAAAGCAGTTGTGGCTGCGTATTTATACATCACAAACAGTAAAAATGATGCATTTCTTTAGAATGGGGATTTCTGTCGGAAAGCAGTTGTGGCTGCGTATTTATACACCACAAACAATAAAATGATGCATTTCTTTAGAACGGGTTATTCTGTCTGAAGGCAGACGTGGCTGCGTATTTATACATCCTACACAGTCAGGAAGGATGCATATCGTTAGAATGGGGTTTTCTGCCGGAAGGCTTACGTGGCTGCGTATTTATACATTCCACACAGTAAAAAAGGATACATTTCTTTAGAACGGGGTATTCAGTCTGAAGAAAGACGTGGCTGTGTATTTATACATCCTATACAGTCATAAAGGATGTTTTTCTTTAGAATAGGGTTTTCAGTCGGAAGACAGACGTGGTTGCGTATTTATACATCCTTCACAGTCAGAACGGATGCATTTCTTAAGAATGGGTTTTCAGTCGGAAGACAGACGTGGCTGCGAATTTATACATCCTTTACAGTCAGAAAGGATGTTTTTCTTAAGAAAGGGGTTTTCTGTCGGAAGAAAGACGTGGCTGTGTATTTATACATCCTATACAGTCATAAAGGATGTTTTTCTTTAGAATGGGTTTTCAGTCGGAAGACAGACGTGGCTGCGAATTTATACATCCTTTACAGTCAGAAAGGATGTTTTTCTTAAGAAAGGGGTTTTCTGTCGGAAGAAAGACGTGGCTGTGTATTTATACATCCTACAAAAGAAAGGGTGCATATCTTTAGAAAGGGGTTTTCTGTCGGAAGGCAGACTGGGAGGCATATTTATACATTACAAACAGTAAAAAGGGTGCATTTCTTTAGGTAAAAGTTTTCTGTTTGAAAACGGGCGTGGCTGCATATTTATACATACCCAAAGTAAAAATGATGCGTTTCTTTAGAATAGGGTTTTCTGTCGGAAAGCAGACGTAGCTGCGTATTTATACATCACAAACAGTAAAGTGGTGCATTCCTTTAGAATGTGGTTTTCTGTTTGAAGGAAAACGTGGCTGCGTTTTTATACATCCCACAAATTAAAAATGATGCATTTCTTTAGAATGCTGTTTCCTGTCGGAAAGCAGACGTGGTTGCGTTTTTATACATCGCATACAGTAAAAAGATGCATTTGTTTAGTATGTGGTTTTCTGTTGGAAGGTAGTCGTGGCTGTGGTTTTATACATCCCTCAAAGTAAAAATGATGCACTTCTTTAGAATGGGGATTTCTGTCGGAAAGCAGACATAGATGCGAATTTATACATCACAAACAGTAAAGTGATACATTTCTTTAGAATGTGTTTTACGTCGAAAGGCAGACGTTGCTGCGTATTTATACATCCTACACAGTCAGAACGGATGTATATCTTTAGAATGAGGTTTTCTGTCGGAAGGCAGACTGGGTAGCATATTTATACATTACAAAAAGTAAAAAGATTGCATTTCTTTATGATGAAGTTTTCTGTCGGAAAGCAGTTATGGCTGCGTATTTATACATCACAAACAATAAAATGATGCATTTCTTTAGAACGGGTTATTCTGTCTGAAGGCAGACTTGCCTGCGTATTTATACATCCTACACAGTCAGGAAGGATGCATATCGTTAGAATGGGGTTTTCTGCCGGAAGGCTTACGTGGCTGCGTATTTATACATTCCACACAGTAAAAAAGGATACATTTCTTTAGAACGGGGTATTCAGTCTGAAGAAATACGTGGCTGTGTATTTATACATCCTATACAGTCATAAAGGATGTTTTTCTTTAGAATAGGGTTTTCAGTCGGAAGACAGACGTGGCTGCGTATTTATACATCCTTCACAGTCAGTAAGGATGCATATCTTTAGAATAGGGTATTCAGTCGGAAGGCAGACTTTGCTGCGTATTTATACATCCTTTACAGTCAGAACGGATGCATTTCTTAAGAATGGGTTTTTATGTCGGAAGGCAGACTTTGCTGCGTATTTATACATCCTACAAAGTCAGAAAGGATGCATATCTTTAGAATGGGTTTTTATGTCGGAAGGCAGACTGGGAGGCATATTTATTATAGAATTGAACACATTTTTTCTAGAGGTTATTGATGTGTAAACAGGGGCGATTAACTCACAAACTGAATAAAAGTCCGAAGTACTTTTATGTAAAGTTTGTGAGTAAGAGACCCGGTTTACACATCAATAACCTCTAGAAAAAATGTGTTTAAACAAAGGATTAAACACATTTTTTCTAGAGGTTATTGATGTGTAAACCGGGGCGATTAACTCACAAACTGAATAAAAGTCCGAAGGACTTTTATGTAAAGTTTGTGAGTAAGAGACCCGGTTTACACATCAATAACCTCTAGAAAAAATGTGTTTATTAATCCTTATCATTCTTCAGCCAAACATACGCCATTATTAATTTACATTATTTGGTTGACGGCTACTATATTTACCATCAAAAGCACAATGGCATGTCGTAACTAAGGAGTACGCCGCCATCTTGACTTTCTAAAAACCATAAATGTCCGATAATTGCAACAGAATCTAAAATGAAATAGCACCTACCTCAAAAACTTCATTTTAATTAGATTTTATACGAATTTGAAGCGTACACGTTACGAAATAATCTTTCCCTTGAAAACTTTCATCCGTGTGACGTCGTGTTTTGCCATGACGTAAATTCGCCAAATCCTTCATGAAATTTCGCGGAATTTTATTAAAATTTTATTTTTATACATTTTCGAAGCTTTAGGGCATTTTTTTTTTTTTTTGTTTTTTTTTGGTTATATATATGCATTAGAATAGAAACAACTGGTATGCAATTGTTTTATAATCTCAATTTGCTGAAAATCCCAGTATCCTAGCAAGAATGTGTATCGCGCATGAATAGATAACGAAAGTAGTTTCGGAAACATGGTTTATCGAAGTGTAAACCAAGATAAATATTCTAATTGACCAATCCAATTCAAGTATTTATAGATATGCAAATGATATAAGAATTATACATTACAAACAGTAAAAACGGTGCATTTCTTTAGGTAGAAGTTTTCTGTCGGAAAGCAGTTGTGGCTGCGTATTTTTACATCACAAATTTCTTTAGAATGCCATTGAGGTTTTCTTTCGGAAGGCAGACGTGGCTGCATATTTATACATCCCACACAGTAAAAAAAGATGCATTTCTTTAGAATGGAGTATTCAGTCGGAAGACAGGATTGGCTGCGTATTTATACATTACAAACAGTAAAAAAGGATGCTCTGTTATCTCTTTAGATATATTTTTTGTTTTTGTTACATAGATCTTCAACTGTTTCGGTTCTCATGCATCCTAGGCGTTTTCAATCAAGGTACATACAGAAAAAAACGATTCGAACGCATGGAAATATTAGCTTGTTCTTTCATTTTTTACAGTACTTGATACCGCTGCTGGTGGACTATCAGTCCCTGAGAGTACCATCAGTTCAGTAGTAAGTACTTCGGTACTGACAAGATTTGTAACAAACCTTGCTAAAATTGTCCGCTGATACATTTTGAAATTATCAAGAAACTAAGGTGTCAAATCACTTAGGCAAATTGGACCCAAGATGGATTTGGCTATTTTATAAGTCCTTTCTTTGTTATATAGCTTTTCAACTGTGACGGTTATTATACATCCCATACTTTCAAATATTCAGCTGTGAGCCTCCTTATGAAAGTAAATCCAGAAAAGCGATGCGAACGCATGGAATTAATAACATGTCGTTTTTAATTTTTTCTCTCTCAAAATCATGTGGCCTTTTTTGCTTTTCGTGTTCATTTACATTTAATATATAATGGGTTATCGTTTTGTTTATCTAGATCATATCTTAATGAATAAATCTATCACACCTGAGAGATGAACTCGAACACACCTGAGGGAAGAACTCGAACACACCTGAGAGAAGAACTTGATGACGAGCTTTAAGCCGTCCCGTGTCTAAATAAGAACATACATAAGGGAGTAGAAATTATGATAAATTCATTATACTAGTAATCTTAACGTCGGAAAAATGGTATTGACTGTCCCATTGCTTTTTTTGTAATATGTCTTTGATCAAAATTAATTGTATTATGATACAATACATCGTGTCTCAATATAAGTTTACAATACATCGTGTATCAGTATAAGTTTACAATACATCGTGTCTCAGTATAAGTTTACAATACATCGTGTCTCAGTATAAGTTTTACACAATACATCGTGTCCCAGTATAAGTTTACAACACATCGTGTCTCAGTATAAGTTTACGATATATCGTGTCTCAGTATAAGTTTACAATACATCGTGTCTCAGTATAAGTTTACAATACATCGTGTCTCACTATAAGTTTTACACAATACATCGTGTCTCAGTATAATTTTTTACACAATACATCGTGTCTCAGTATAAGTTTACAATACATCGTGTCTCAGTATAAGTTTACAATACATCGTGTCTCACTATAAGTTTTACACAATACATCGTGTCTCAGTATAAGTTTTACACAATACATCGTGTCTCAGTATAAGTTTAAAATACATCGTGTCTTAGTACAAGTTTACAATACATCGTGTCTCGGTATAAGTTTTACATTTGACTGTGAATTGGTAACAAACAGTAACTTAGACTGAAAAACTAACTTGAACGTTAGGTTGGATGTCATATAAATATCTCGGCGGGAAATACATCTTGACAAAAAAAGTTAAGTTGCGCATATTTATAAATACCAAATCATTGATACAGTTTATCGGTATTATTTTTTTTTATCCGTCTAGTCCAGTCACGAGATGTTGAACTCGCTATATTTTTTGTCCTCTAAAAACGACTTTTGTATGTGTGAAAACGGACGAGAAGATGTAAACATTGTAACATCAACATACGGAATACGTCCAGTAGACAGCAACCTGACAACACAAATAACCAAAGTACATCAACATACGAAAAGGTCTATAAGACAGAAACATGACGACACAAAAAACTATAATTATACATCAATTAACATGCGAAATACGTCAATAAGACAGAAAACAGACGATACACATAACTAAAATACATCAAATACGTCAATTAGACAGCAACCTGACGACACAAATAACAAAATACATCAACATACGAAAAGGTCAATAATACAGAAACATGACAATACAAATAACAAAAATTCATCAACATACGAAAAGGTCAATAAGACAGAAACATGACGACACAAAAAACTATAATACATCAACATATGACAAGGTCAATTAAACAGCAACCTGACGACACAAATAACAAAATACATCCATATACGACAAGGTCAATAATACAGAAACATGACAATACAAATAACAAAAATTCATCAACATACGAAAAGGTCAATTAATCAATCTCGGCAATACAAAGATGCAACTGGGTATTGATTGAAAGAATTGTTTCACGAAGAAAATACCATGTAAAACATCATTAATTGGTTTGAAATTTTGTTTGAGGAAATTCGTGCGACTTCAATGATTCGGTATGTTCAATAACCTCAATCAAGCCAAACATTGATTGTTTTTCAAAACAGAAAGAATAATGGTAAACTTACATACATTTTTGGATTTGTTATATGAGGATCAATCATGAATTTGTAAAAAAAAAATGAAGAAAATGTGTGTTGCGTTTTAAAGTCCGTCAGTATATAGATTGACACATCAGGTCAGATTTATAGCTCAAAATAGCTCCTGCTACTTCAACCGGACACACGACCAACAGTCGAGATTTTAAGCTCTTACTCTGAAATGCCAAGTGCTTACGGAGTAATGCGGGAAAGCTGCAAAAAAAGATTGTAGATGGTACGGTTGGATTCGGCCGTCGTTTGTCGACCTCCGGAGGTCGAGTCAAATCTTAATAGTACAAATACCCATTCAATTTGTAAAACTGCTGTCCAAGACATTAGCCTAGATTAATAACTGATAATTGACTTTGATATCGAACTGGACAATGTTTTACAAACTTAACTCTAAAGTAATAGAATATGTCTCAACAAGATTCCAGTCCTCGAATTCATATACCAAAAATGGTAAAGCAAAGGCTTTTGTGCGTTTCATACTTTACAACTTTTACTTATTTGATACTTCTTTGTTGTGCATATAATCATCATGTCATTTTTTTCTTCACTTATATTTCCACGTGCACATTCAATACATTGTCATTCAGACTTGTTTTTTATTATTTTGTTAAAATATATTATTGTGAATCTTATCATTCAACACGATTTAAAATCATACAGCAGATCAAACTAAATTCATCTTAGTATACTTAGGTAATTAATTCTTATTCGTTCGGTACCCCTTTGGTTTTATAAAACAACAGATATAATGTCGTTTTCGGAAAACTTGAACTGGTGCATACAAGTTAAGAAACTGATCCACATGATGTCCAAAGGTGCATTCGACTTTTAGACTCTAGTGTACAACTTTTAAACTGATTTGCACGAAATCCTAGAACTTATGCATACGACAATAAACTGAGAGCAGAATAAAAAAGGAAAAAACCAATTTTCCTCTTTTTTCACTCTTAATTCTGACAAGTGCAATTAGAGGCCAAATTCGGACCAGAACGTAATAAATTTATTCTATAACCCATGTATTTGAGAAAAAAATCATGAAAAACAAAGACAATTCTGTTATATTAGTATTTATTTGTTACATTTCAAAATAAATTTATACTGAATTCTACACTTAGCTGTCCATTTTTAGTCAACTCTCTGTAAAGGATGCAACATACAATAAATTTATTCTAAATGCATGGTACTTACTGTATATGATCATGTATAAAATAAATTTATTATATAGAGCCATAATATCTATTATTAGTTCGAGAAAATCATAAAATAAATTTATTCTTCATTCAATGTCATTTATGATTATGATAATATTTATCTGTATGGTGAGGCTGAGACACAGAATAAATTTATTCTACATTCAATGCGATTTTGGATTATAATAATATATAAAATAAATTTATTTTGAAGTAAAGTTATCTGTATGGTGAGGCTGTGACACAGAATAAATTTATTCTAGTTTCAATGCGATTTCGGATTATAATAAAATATAAAATAAATTTATTTTGAAGTAAAGTTATCTGTATGGTGAGGCTGAGACACAGAATAAATTTATTCTACATTCAATACGATTTCGGATTATAATAATATATAAAATAAATTTATTTTGAAGTAAAGTTATCTGTATGGTGAAGCTGTGACCCAGAATAAATTTATTCTAGTTTCAATGCGATTTCGGATTATGATAAAATATAAAATAAATTTATTTTGAAGTAAAGTTATCTGTATGGCTGAGACACAGAATTAATTTATTCTACATTCAATATGAATTTTGTTCTATATAAAAATAATCTTAAAAATATCTGATGATAAAAAATTAAAATAATTTAAAAGAAAATTCCATCGGTCTTATTTATTACAGACAAACTGATACAATAAATTGCTTCGCCAAGCGCAGCTGGATACGACCGCAGAGGTCAAATCCTAAACATTTGGGACAAAAATGGACACAATGTTCGTGCATGATACAGGTCTGAATTTGGATTGTAATTAAATATTTGATGCAATATAGGTTTCTGACACAGAATAATGGTAGCCAAAAAACTTAGAATTAGTTATATCATTTGAATTTGTATTTAATTTTTTGGCTTTTGTGCAATACGCTATGCATGTCATTTGAAATTTTCTTTCTCAATTTCTGAAATCTGTAATGAGTGAAAATTATCCCCCCCCCCCACCCCCCCCCCCCCCCCCCCCCCGCCAACCAAATTTCTGTCAAGTTTATCTTATCACAAATATTCTATCGGAACAGTTCAGAATGCATGTAAAACAATAGAATTGCTATATGGCCAAAAATCAATTTCCTTATCGTTTCGATTTGTCATGTGATGGCATACAAACAGTTCAAAAATACATCTAAGTTTTTTTTGTTTGCTTATATAATCCTGAAGATTTTGTTCAATGTTTTGTCACTGGTCATCTGTTAGAATAATTTTGGGGTTTTTTTTTCACACAAGAGGCAAGCTTCGTTATAATGCAACTGCTACTAATCGTTAAGTAATCTGATCTTTTAGTGACATACAGATCTGTAGTTGGAATTATTCATCTTCAAACTCTTCTTAACCTTTCGAACAATTATCTTTGTAAATGTCAACATTTTATCTTCTAATATTCCCAAATACATGTTTCCATTATTCCGTTCAACCAAAGCTATCTGAAAGATCAAATAAAAAATACAGTGCATATAAAAAAAATTGGTAAATGTGTCTATGGGCTACAAATGCCCCAGCTCGTAAATATACACGTGTCAACTTCCACATTCAGATACATGTACAGGATTAAAGTAGTTAAGACTGATTTGTGATTTTAACATTCGGTTGAGACAAACTAAAGTTAGTGAACGGAAACGAAAAATTCAGCATTTTTTATGTTTATAAATGGCCTTAACTCAAGAACGGTAGAATTGATGCCACTCAATTTAAACCTTGATCTGTGTTTTATGGTAATATGCATTGTGTATACGATTTATTACATTTGCTTGAGGCAAACTAAAGTTAGAGAACAGAAGCGAAAAATCCAGCAATTTTTTTGTTTATAAATGGGCATAACTCAAGATGGTAAAAGTTGTGCCACCCATGCAACATCTTACACTAACCTTGTCAAAAACGAACTGTAACTTGTAAAGTAAGCAAATGTTTCAGAGAGATGTACAAGGACTAAAGGAGCAGCCGGATCTGATCGCCGTATAAATAAGATATGCAAATGATTGTACAACTGCACATCACATATCAGGCCCTCGCTCTAAAATTCATAATATATTCCTTTTCATAGAGTAACCGATACATT
This sequence comes from Mytilus edulis, assembly GCF_963676685.1. NCBI lineage: Eukaryota > Metazoa > Mollusca > Bivalvia > Mytilida > Mytilidae > Mytilus > Mytilus edulis. The sequence continues at coordinate 61,185,580 of NC_092355.1, read as the reverse complement.
GCACGCATTTCTTAAAATAATGACTTTTAATTCACTAATAACAATTCCGGCCGATCTACAATTGTCAAAATATGAATTGTATTAGCACTTTCAAAACCTTTTGCGATGAGATAATAAAGAACACTTTTTATAAAACAACAATTGTGATTCTTAATTTCAGCATTCTAAGATATTTCTTGCAAGCCAGTTAAAAGTTTAATCTTTTAAATTACATTTAAAAGTTTAATCTTTTAAATTACCTCTGTAGATTTTTCTCAAAATGTATCCTTCACTAATGTTCTCTGTGGTTGTAGTAACTTCTGTCATTTTGTCTGCCTTCTAAACTTTTGTGTTTCTTTATAAATTCCTTTTGATAGAAGTGTCTGGTGACCTATAAAGAACAGCGTATTATATTTTGACTGAAATGGTCATATTATCCATGAAGATGGAGACTTTTTGTCAATTATTCTGTGTGCCAAACAGATTGCATAAGAGTGTGAGTACAGTTCTTTAGGTACTTATGAAAATGTTCAAAACTAGTTTTTTACATAAAATAGTCTATTGGTCGTTTATTTGTTTTTCGCAATGGTGTTTTATTGTTTCATAGACTTATGAGTATAAATATCCTTTGGATTCAGTGGCGGAGCCAGTTAGAGTTCCGTGCTTTGAACGCCCGTTTTTTGACGATCAATGGTTTTAAATTGGAACAAATGTTTAGAACCCTCTTTTAAAAATGGCTGGTCCCGCCCCTGGGTATCTTTCACTTTTTGCTCAAATAATAGGTACATGTTCCATCTTTCTATGCAACAATTTCATAGCTAGTGTGTCCTAACAGCTGTTCTAAGACTAAGCGTAAAGAAAGTGAACATTTAATTGTTTAAATGTTTAAAGATTACTTCAACTTTCACCCGTAGTAAATAATAATGAGATTACCAATTAGAAACATTATTAATAGTCTTCAGAGTCGGATCCAGGGGTGTTTAAAAAAGGGGGGGGGGTAATTAACAATAAAACTAAATAAGCCCCAAGCATCATGTCAGGCATTGTCATTACTTATGTCTTCTAATCTGAGTAAATTAATTACTAAAAACTATTAAATGTCTTCTTATCTGAGAAACAATTTCGACATTTAAACGAAACCTTTTACTTATGATAATGTTGATTCTCCACAAAGTAATATAAATAGAACCATACAAATAGTAAGCAAATACATGTTTGCAGATACCATCTTCAATATAAAAAAAATCACACCATGAAAAAATTAACTTGTTATGTGTTCCTCTTCTACTAGCTTCAAAATATATCCAAAATCAAGAATTTGGAACATACTCTATCTGACATAATCATTTGGTAATTGATGCAATTAGTGTCTCGAGCTCTTGTATGCCCGTCTTGAACATAAAAAACTAAATATAAAATATACAACTCTCCTAATGCTCAGGTTGGTTGTCATATTATGCAACATAGTTAATAATATAGAACCCTATGGGAAAAACATAGAACTTCTTTTGTCTTACAAAACACTGTCAAACATCCAAACATACTATCCACACTGATCTGTGTCCACACTTGTAGTATATAAATTTATCTTAGTGATATAACAAATTGTCAGAGTAGTATAGTCAAATTTAGTTATAGAATGAACATTTAATTTAATTTGCTTCATGATATAGGTAACAATTTACCAAATACAATTACATGGGCGCAGCCATTTTATGAAGGGAACATGACATAGAGATAAAAATAGATGGCTCTCTGTGATTGGTTGTTATATCTTTTATATATTTTTCTTCTGGAAAGCATTATGAATGAAGTTTCATGCAAGCACAAAATTGTCCTTAAATGTATAATATGAAGGGCCGGAAATATTTTTTTTATGTTGCTCAAAATTAGGAAAATTTTTCTGCGAAATCGTCAGGTATCGTGAAAAACCCCAAAATTCACCAAGAAAAGCCATGGGACCATATATATTTGAGTGCGGTAAAATCGCAAATAGATATCGAGCTTCAATTATACAACAGCAGTTTTTCCATAATTAGTTTATTAAAAGCGCCTTTTAAGGAGATAATTGCTAAAAATAGCATTGCCGGCAATGGGGCCACCATTTAGTACTTTATATCCTATAGGACAAACGCCAAATTTCATCCTAAAATTTAGGAGATATCAAATTGCACAATTTATTGATGTTAATTAATCCCTTCAACATATTACAACTTCTTATCAGACTCCCTGCTGGTAGAGAATAGAATGTCAGATCATGGAAGTAATATTGGAAGGAATAACATCGTCGTCACTTCAAAGGTTTCATCTGCGTTACCGCCCATCTTTCAATAACTCGTTAATTGGTTCAATATCTGGCATGGAAGTTTATTCTCCGCATGTGATCGATCAAATCACTGACACTTATCGGTCATTTTCGTGTTCACGGAGAACTACGAACAGACATGTTTTTGTCGAATATACATGCGAAGTAACCCGAATAGTCCATTCGTTACATTCCGTTGATGTACGCTGCCGAAAAGAGTCATTCGTTCAATTTTTATTTTAGTCCAATTTTTCCCTATTTTTGGTTAGTTTGAACTTAATAGTTAAAACCGACAGCTATCACATACGAAATTGGAGAACAAAGTTATGTCATTTCAATTTTAAAATTTACAGACAATTAAAAAACCATTTCCGTATAAAGTTAAGAAGATGACTGTACAAAAAATACGTTTGGACACCCTTTATTAAATACGAAAAATCTAAATCTCTCGTGTATTTATAGTCAATTAAACTATTAACAATTCTAAACGGTTCTATCCTTCAATTTAAGTTCTTGATACATAAACTAATTTGTGTAAAAATGAATTTACCGTAAGACAGATAGATGCAAGCCCATTTCGTCGGTTTGTTATATTTTTTGCTGTATAGCTTATTATATTAATACAAGCATTCCACAATAAACACTTTTTAAATATATATTTACGAAAATATTATCCCCGTTTTAGTTGTCCAGTTTCAATAATGCAATCAATGACATTTATGACATATACATAAATTTAGAATACTTGAAAGTAAATATTATTTCATTCAATCTCGATAAACTTTGCACATTTCAACAGTAAAAAAATCTATGCCTACATTTGCCTACATTATTTTGTTAAACATCATGTGAAACCTGATCGATTCATCGGTATTTAACTGTTTAACTCGGGATCCGCTTTTAACCGGAAAATACTTTTAGAACAGTTTAAAACAAACGGTAAAAAGCAAAAATAATTTTTTATGCTAAATTAAATACAATTTTCCATGTTAAACTGCTGTAGTTTGAACAATTCTTGTCCGTTTTTCAATTTTTTTTCACCATTCGATTTCTTTCTAAAGGTAGATATTCTATGTGATACAGCGCTACCTTGTTATTAATAAACTAGGGATTTCCCACAGGTGCGCCATAATTACCGGACTCGATAAAACCACGTGACTGATAAGAAATTCCAGATGCCTTTACAACCGCGGTAACGCAGATAGTAACCAAAGGCGTCTTACCGCTGAGACTATAATTGGATGAAATCGTATGACTTTAGTACAGAGCTCAGCATGCTATAAATACATGCTAATTAGTCGTTGTTATTCCTTCTAAATATTACTTCCATGGTCAGATCATGGAAGTAATATTACTTCCATTACTTCCATGGTCAGATGAATGGGTATGAACCTTTTATCTTTGACCATGGTAATCAGACAACTGACCATAGAGACAAATAGATTAAATCAGAAACAATATATTAGTGTATATTTCAGAATTTGTAAAACAATATTGTATAGAACCTTATAAAGTGAAATCTGTTTCAGGAATACAACATATTTGTATTAAGATAAATATTTTTTTAAAGAGTTCTTTGTGTAAATATATTTGAAAGGATTTTTACAGAAATGAATTACTAAATTAATTATGGATTTTGAAAAGGGGATGCAACAAGGCACCGTTAGGAGTATCTACATTAGTCTTAAATTAAAGTTATTGGAAAACATTTTTTTATAAATATCATTAACAATATTTAGAAAATAATTCAAAATTATCAAAAAAAACTCTTGGTTCAATCTCTTGATTATGTAGAAGCATTGATAAAAAGCATAGATATATAGTTATCAAAGGTATCAGGATTATAATTTAGTACGCAAGACGCGCTTTTCGTTTACATAAGACTCATCAGTGACGCTCATATTAAAATATTTATAAAGCCAAACAAGTACAAAGTTGGAGAATACAATAACCAATTGGCTATTATATCTATGATCAAAATTTTGTAAAATTTCATGATCGAAGGTTTGGCAAAGGTATTCAAAATCTTTCACAACAGGGACCTCGGTGGTTGATTGGTCTAAGTAGTTACTACTGTAATCACTAGCCAGTCAACACTGAGGTTTTGAGTTCGAACCCCACTCCTGTGGGTGCTCTCGACTCCAATCTTTATTGACAAGGGTTGTCAGTTTCCCTATCTAAAGTCGGTGGTTTTCTCTGGCACTCCGGCTTCCCCAACCAATAAAACATGGCCAAAAGGAAATAGGCCAAAAGTTGTGCTTAAAAGTGGCGTTAAAACACCAACATTCAATTAATCAGTCTTTTACCACAGACTATACTTAAAAAGTTGACTGCCAAAAAAAGCCCAATTTATTTGTTAATTACTAAAGAATAGGTGGAGAAATTCAAAATTTTGCTCTACATGTCAGGTACTCATTGAGTATGAAGAATCTGCTTTAACATTTTCTGAAAATGAAGGTTTGAGGAAGGTTGTTGATATTTGTTAACTTTAACCCTAGACTGTATCTAAATATTCATTAAACAAAAATAGTTCTAATCAGCAGCAAACTACAGAAAAGTTTAAATAAAAACTGGATAAAATGATATCCCCGCGTTAAATTTGGTTCACCTATTGCTTATAGTACATGTATCTTAGAAAAAACTTAACCATGAAAAATAACAATCTAAACCCTGACCACTTGCACACCTTCGTGTATATACAGCCAGTAAAGTGAAAACTTCCTAGCATTCAAACTTATAAAAATTATGTGGAAAATCTAAATACCCATAATTGGACAGACGGACAGAAAGATGGAAGGGTGCAGGACTTACAGACAGGGGTAAAACAATATGCTCCTCCCAACTTTCAGTTGTGGGGTCATTAAAACAATTTTTTTTTTCTGAAGTTGCCTTTTTTTAATCATAATGAAAATTCTGTCCCTGTTCATAAAATTCTATAAAGTTATTGATATTTGGAAACTTTAACCCAAGACTAAATAACAGTAAAATATTGAAAAAAGAAAAAAAAATCTCTGCATGCTGTAATTGTGTAGAAGATATGTTTGTTAGTAAAATAAATAATGTGAAGGTTTAACAAAAATGTTGACGTTTTAAAGAGGAAAATAACCGAAGAATGAATCTAAATGTTGTGACACACTTGAGAAGGATTAGTTTAGTTTCAAATCAAATTTTTTTTTCAAAAGTGCACAAGTTGCAATAATACATTATAAAGTGAAACTATTTAAAATGTCAAAATTTGTGTTGGATTTTTGAAGAGACAATATTTTCAAAGTGTGCCTGTGGTACAAGAACATTATATTTGATAACTTCTCAAGTTTTATTTCAGTATACAAAAAATTATTTTACAAAATCCGTAATTTCTTATTCATATTTATATTGTAGATTTAGTTATACGCTTAAATATAAAAAATAAAATACTGAACACAAATACTCTGTTTTCAAATGTTTGCATTGCCAAAACTTGTATCAAAAGCGGGGGGGGGGGGGGGGGGGGGGGGGGGGGGGGGTTCTTGTATAGATAAAATTCAAAAGTCAGAATATTTGCCACTAGCTGATTCTGATAACAATATATTTATGTGGAAGAGTACTTTGACAGTACATAGTACACATGTGGTCATTTCTGGTCAGTCATCTAAATATTGTGGTAATCAGAAGATTTCCTGCTGTGAGGACAAATAAAGAAGTGTTCGAATAAGTGATTTATCAATAAGCTGTTAATTGGATAATGTTCTGGCTATTTTGCTGAAGAAACTCAAAATCTGGCGTTTGTCCTATAACTGTATACCTCTTTCCTTAATGATATGATTATCGTTATCATAGGCAGTTGTGGCGTTCCATAAATGTTATATTCCAAATTGTTCTTGTTTATTATGGAATGATCGATATTCTGATGTATATTTACCAACGTTTTTTTCAACTGATCGGGCGGAGCTTATATGTTTTAATTCGCATAAGGACAGTCTATTTGAAGATGTGTGTGATAAGGATGATTGTCGTTATAATTATTATTGAATTCTAATCACTAATCAGTGTCACCAAACGCATATACAAAAGAACTGAGTGTATGATATGAGACGAATAACTGGACACTTCTGTAACAAAAATTGGTCATAGTTTATTTATTTCGATGTGAAATTCCAGTTGTCTTTCCTTATTAATTGTGCTTCTATATGTATACAAGTTTCTCCATAGTTGGAGCACCATCTATTACTAAAAACACCCCTAAAATTGGTATAGTCTTGATTTTCACCCCTTCACGTATAATGGACCGTTCCATATGGTAGTATATAAGCCAGCTCAAGACAGAGAAACTTTGTCAGTTATATGTGGACCGTTGAAGTGATTACATCAGGGAATATTTTCCAACTGGTAAGTAGAGTGAATTAAGTGATTCCAAAGGATATATAAATAGTGTTCGGATTTATATGTGGATATTGCAATAGTGATTGTGATACAATGTATAAAGTGAATCTGATATATATAAGTGGTTATTGTATTAATGAGAATACAAGGTGTATACTTGCTGGTGTTGCAAGTTGTACTATGTGGAAGTGTGAATACTTCATAGATATGTATTAGTGAGAATACAAGGTGTTTACTTGCTGGTGTTGCAAGTTGTTATATTGTGGAAGTGTATTAGTGAAAGTGCACTGTGTTAAACCTTACCAGTTGGATAATATGCATTGTGTGGGAACTCAAAGGGATAGTTAGTGCGTGAGTTCAGCTGTGTTATATATATATATATTCCTTGTGAGTTGAAACATTGTGCAAGTGTAATTGTGTCATTGTGTTATTGTGGTTAGTTGCAGACTAACAAGGTGATACTACATATTGATGGACGTTGTAAATAGAAGTTGTATATATGTGATTTTGTGTTCATACGTTTTGTGTAATACTTACTTGATGCATGTTGCAAAGTAATCTGTTGGTGACATGGTGTAATAAAGGGCCGTATGCATGTTGCATACTAATCTGTTAGTGACATTGTGAATAAATCGGTCTGATACATGTTGCATAGTGATTGCATAGTGACATTGTGTAAATATATTTTGTTATGATACAGTGTGTTTATATATTGTGAATGAGAAACTTCGCCTTGAATTTTGATTTATGTGCATTGTGCTGTGTATATATTTTTTCGTTGTAAATCCTTTTATGGATGTGTTGATTGTTTGAATAGGACAACTGGTTGTGGTGAAAAATTGAGTTGAACACTTGAAATCCTGATTTATTCAGATACGGATCCATTGATCGCCCGGTTACACGTTACACTTCATTGATGATCTTATCCCAAAACTCCTGTTTATAGATGGACTGGTCTTAAATAAGCGAACTTCTTAAACTCCGCCCAGTCAAGTGAAATAAATCTAGTAATAGTAATATCGTAGAAAAATATGCAAATTGATATTCGCAGATGCAGATCGATCGAGGATTTGAAAAGGGGCATACGCAGAGACTTGTAAAACGTCTAGTATGCATTGAGCATATATGTCGGGGATCTATGAGGGGATCCCAGTATCCTTGACCCCACCCATAATCCCACCTCTAGTATACTGAGCAAAACTAACCTCCAATTTCTTGAACTGTGATGAATGTTTCATAAACGAAACTGGAAAACTATCCCGTCTATGTTCAACTTGTCTTCCCTCCTTTTAATTTCCACTTGTCTGTCATCTTCATTGCACGTACATAGAGAGAAATACCAAGTGATCATATCATACAAAATTACAGATCAGTGTCTAACCCGAATAATTCAGTCGTTATATTCCGCTGATCTACGAAGGCTACATTAACGCCTGAACGTCTTCCTCGATCAAGACTGTCAACCGGAAAATTCACACCGCTTTGCAATATGGGAATTTTGATTTAAATTGGCAGCTAAAGAAGGAGGAGTTCCGGATGTTAATTGATGATAAATGATGTAAACTGATGTTAATTGATGTTAATTAATTATTATCGGATTTGTGTTAATTGAACACACGTGTTTGTTAAGACAATTTCAAGAGAGTTGCGCAGACTCATATCCTGATCACCGCTGATTGGCTCTCTCTCACAGAGAGCAGGCGACGCGGCCAATGATCACAAGGAGTTCAAGCCCTCGTGTGGTAGAAAATCGGACACGGAAAGGGCTTGAATTATTCGAGTTAATCAGTGTCCTACGTCTTGTCATTAATTATCTTGTGTTTCCTGTCTTCTCGGCATGTGGTAACACTAGGGGCCTACAATCAACGTACGCGTGCATTACATAAAATGATAAGGCTGTTAAGCCGCGTTTGTTATAATTAGCAATAATTATTTTAACAACTTCAGATAGATATGCGGCACATTATTGCTAACATGAATTAAACAAATCGTAGATTGTAAATTATTTGAATCTGTGTCATTTCATAGAGGTTATTAATGTGTGGTCATTTTATATCATTCTAATAAAAAAATTAGTTAATCAAAAATGAACAACTACAAAAGTATAATGGTCTGGATGGATGGTCCATCGATTTTGTATTCTTTTAATTATTAAAACATTTTTTCTATTCTTTATAATTTTGCTCATTATTCTCTATTTGATCATCCTTTTATTTTCTATTCTTTATAATTTTGCTCATTATTCTCTATTTGATCATCCTTTTATTTTCTATTCTTTATAATTTTGCTCATTATTCTCTATTTGATCATCCTTTTATTTTCTATTCTTTCTATTTTTTTGTATATGCTATATTTTTGTCCTTTATTCTGCGTTTCCCAGTCCCGTGATTCGATATTCTATCAACTCCAACAAGACCCTCAAGTATTATTACCGATAAATAGGCGTTTGAGAATGTGTACCATTTTGTCTTATCCTTTCTTTTATTTGTTTTTAAAGATTTATAAAAAGCTTACCGCACTTCATTCCGGTCTACCCTTATTACAGGTATTCCCCATGGTATGTATTGTTTTAAAATAGCTTCTCGTTCCGTGCATGCATGCATGAACTATTTGACACTGCACGTTAAGCAACCAACAATCTGTCAATCAATCGATTTTATAGAAAAGATGTATCATATCTTACATCAAAACAATGTATAAACACCACCCGTTCATCTTTTTCTACAAAATGATAAATGTGCAGATCACACTGCTGACATTACTAGACCACATATATGACACTTCGTCTATACCTGAGGCTGTGGATAGGGGTTTACAGAATAGAGAATAATGGGAAAAAAAAGAAAGAATAGTAAGAGAAAAATGGTTGAAATTTGACCCTATCCTAACCCTCGTACTTGTGAGAATGTATATATAGGTTAAGGCCTTGTCCTCCATGTATTCAAAGTAAAGCACTATTTTGATTATGAAACATTGTGATTAGAAACGGTTGCTTTTTTCCAATCGATCTTCAAACCCTATGCCTTGAGTCTGGGTGCTAAAACCGAAATATCGATCGATTTATTAGTGTTCAACGTAACTTTCAGCACAATATTGTTCATTTCGTGGTTATCAAACTGTAATGGTGGAGAAAGCCGGAATGCCAAGAGAGAATCTAAGATTTTTGTCGTGAAAACTGATAATTATATTCAATCAATATACTAAACCCCTAACGGGAAGAATTTCACGTGAGGCATCCGTCGTGTTGGTCATGTTATTTCACACTCGGTAATAATTCGGTGGGTCACATTCCTAAAAAAGGGAACGGAATATACGACATAAAGAATCATTACTAAATAAATGATACTAAACCACTAACGGGAAGGATTGTGCCTGATATTCATATGATGAAGACATAATCTTTCAATCAGTTTAATTGAAGTCTGGAGCAGGCATGTCAGTTAACTGCTAGTAGTCTGTTGTTATTTATATATTATTGTCATTTTGTTTATTTTCTTTGTTTACATCTTCTGACATCAGACTCAGACTTCTGTTGAACTGAATTTTAATGTGCCTGTTGTTATGCGTTTACTTTTCTACATTGGCTAGAGATATATGGGGGGGGGGGGGGGGTTGAGATCCCAAATACATGTTTAACCCCGCCACATTTTTGCGCCTGTCCCAAGTCAGGAGCCTCTGGCCTTTGCTAGTCTTGTATTATTTTTAATTTTAGTTTCTTGTGTACAAAGTGGTGTTTAGTATGGCGTTCATTATCACTGAACTAGTATATATATTTGTTTGGGGGCCAGCTGAAGGACGCCTCCGGGTGCAGGAATTTCTCGTTGCATTGAAGACCTGTTGGTGACCTTCTGCTGTTGTTTGTGCTATGGTCGGGTTGTTGTCTTTTTGACACATTCCCCATTTCCATTCTCAACTTTATTTTTTAAGATTGAATTTTGAACGCAACTGCCATGTGCGAGGTTTGAACCATCACAACCTCAGGCCCCTAAAAACGAAAAGATCAAGAAACTAAAAATCGCTTGCATGTGTTTTTAAGGTAATATTATATATAATTAATTATATATATATTGTTTCGACTTATAATCAAAAGTGCATTAATTGTAATAGAAATTTCAACAATTTAAAAATTTGTAAAAGAACTTTAAGGCTAAAAAATATATAGGCGAAACAAAAATATGGATATGTTGTTTGGTATCCCATTCTCTTCAAAGCTAATGATAAATCTGTACATTGTACATGCTTCATATCAAGTGGCGGTAACTTGACTAATATGTTATTTACACGTTTTGTACTAGACAAACTGCGTCAGATTTTTTGACGCGTTTTTTCAGAAGATACAAATAACTTTGTAAGAAGACATGCCACTCTGTCAAGACACATTATTCTAACTTAAATCGTACATAAGTCTTCAAATGCTTTCATTACATATAAACGAATGTTTTCTTAACCTTCATAAATTTATTACGTTCTGGTCCAAATTTAACCTCTAATTGCACTTGTCAGAAATTAGAGTGTAAAAAGAGGAAAATTGGTTTTTCCTTTTTTATTCTGCTCTCAGTTAATAACACTCTTGTAAATGACTTTATTATTGTTACATGCAACTTTGACACTAATGCGCACGACTTTTAAACTAGTTTGCTTGAGTTTCATTATAGTGCACATTACTTTAAAATGTATGTCCATAAATTAACAACACGAGTTGAAATTTGAGTTTAAGTTGAAAAAAGAGTTGATTCAAAATTTGAGTGGAAGTTATTGATAGAGTTACATGTTATGTATCGATATACTTTTCCAGAAAAACTTTAAGGTCAAGTATAATTTAAGTTATAATAATTCTGGGTTATTTTATTGAAGTGCAGGTACCAGCTTGTGTGATCAAAAACTTCATGGTAAACTTTAACATGAAAATGTTATTTTTTCAAACTATCCAATTTCTATTCTCAGTTTCCAATCGAGATCAAAAGCTATATCAGTAACACAACATTTTAAGTGGATTTGACCTTCTTAATAAAACACTTAAACAAAAACCGTAAACCAATACTGGGCGAACTACCAAACAAACGCACAGACCAGAAAACAGCCCCCTATTTATCAAATGATGGCATTGTAAGGGATGTTAAAACAATCATTCATTAGTTCAGATAGGAAATATCAACTTTAATCTTTGCTTTCTAAAAGTCAACATTTATACATCTGTTCTCAATACATGTACTAGGCTTTCATTATTCATTAGGATAAACTTATACGTATAACATTTCTGACACGTGGTTTTCATTCATATTTAATTCCAAAATTGTCAAAGTTCAGGTATACTGTCTACATTTTCTCACGTTCTCTTTAAAAGAGTAAGAGTTGTCGAACTTTATCCAGTCAATTTCACTGAAACGAAAGTACAAATGTATGTCAAAGGCGATATATTTTATCTGAGATATGATTATTTGGAGAAAAAGTAATTAGTTATTAGATATTCACCATCCAACCGGCTTTTATTAATCGTTTAGACAACTCTCCACAAGAGACGAAAAGGGATTATTATTATTAGAAACAATTAACAACTATAGGTCGCGTCAGTGCTTTTATTAGTTTGTTTTCACTACCTATTTTTTTTCTGTGTTCATCATTCATCGAGATAAGCCATTTAACGGCAGCAAGGCGAATTTTCTAACGTATTGCTCAGAAAGGTACATTACTTATATAGGATAATGCATTAAAATTTACCACATTTAGGGTATTTCATGTTGTTTATTTATAGGAAATTTACGTTTTTCTTATCGAAGAAACATTAAACGATAGAATTGTCTTAAATACGAAGGGTTAATTGTGTTTATCAATACTTCTTAAATATATATATATATATATATATAAAAAGAGGGTCACGGGCCTAATTTTCTTGAAAAAAATGTATTGATAGTTCAATCATTAAATTTCAAGTTGTAGGTTTTTTGCTATATATTGAATGATACTTGGTAAACCATTTGTAAAACAAGTAGAATTTTTGCAACATGACCAGAAAAGAAGCTCAAAAAAAATACACCGGATAGATCTACCTTAAACTGTGGCAAATAGTTGTCCAATTAACAATGATACCACATCTCCTTATTTTTAGACATTAGATTAGGACACACTACGCAAGATATACTGGTATAACATTGCATTATGAACAGTCTCCTTGCCAATTTCCGAAGCAAGATTCGTCGCCTTTCTGAACTTTCTAGCGGTCCTGATTTTGTTGCCGATTTTATGAGCTACGATCCTTGATTTACCTTATACTGCATACATTCAATTGAATTTACACGGGAAACATTTTTGGCATTATACAGGATGAATAATTCTCATTACATCGCTATTGGTACATTCTTATAGTAGTATACCATTACATACGTACATTCGTATGGCATTTACTTACGTACATTTATTACATCACACCAGAACATTTACATCATGACACCAGTACATTTATATCATGACACAAGCACATTTACAGCATATAACTATAATAGTACTTACACAAAGTTTGTGAGTTACACTTAACTATACGGCTTCAACATTACAATATACACAATACTAAGGCATAACACAGGCAGTGATCTAAGCAACATGAAGTTATATAAAAAAAAACTCCGATCTGTTTTATTTTTCTGAAATTCAATCATATACGGGTTCTTCTTTTGACCTTATTATAACCATTCTCAAGATGATATGTATTTGCAGATTTCTTATTTTTCATTAGTCGTACATGTGGAAATTTAAGACATAATGGTACAAGAAACTATTTCCTTTGTTAATGAATCTCCAGGAAACATTGATACCATGATAATGCCTTGTCGTGCAGTTAAAGAAAGGGGAAAGCTATCGAAAAAGGAAATTTTAAAGTAAAATTGTAGAGAATCACGTGCACGTGTGTGAATTTGATAAATGTAATGAGTTTTGCTTTTATCTTTTTAGCATTTCCAATACTTTGGAAAATGTGATAGCCATTTATGACATTACTGTACGGTACAATTGGTATAATAGAGTAGAATTTATGGTGACGTTACAGTAGACACCAATAACGTCACCGAATATTTTATAATTTTCCGCTAAAAGTAAAACTTCAAGACAATATAGCTCGAAAACTAGCACTATTGCTTAGGACTTTCTTTGCACCAATGAATTCGTCGTTTATTTTTTTAATCGCATTTCGAATTTAAAACAAAATTGTATAGACCAACGAATTAAAAAAACCATTATCAACTAAAAATATCTGCCGTTTCTATGATTTTCCTTTATATATCCTTACATTTTTGGCGTGTCATGCTGTTAGTTTTAATAGCTTGTATCTGGAAAACGATGTAGTTTTACAAGCAGAATCCACACGTTAAATTTAAAACAAATCTGTTGAGTAGTTATATTACGTACAATTCGCCTTAAAAACACGGAAAACGAAAAAAATATTACTTTAGGTAAAATAGCAAATGAGTTTGACTTTACAAGAGTTCCTAGTGTACTTTGAGATTGGGGTCAAAAGGGATAGGACACCTAAACTATGCAACATTGGAACGATACATCTAAAACGTTTATGTTTTAACCGTATGTGTAGCTCCTCAACCCTCCACCGTTATTCGCCTCTAACTTGATAGAAGGTCCAAGTTGATTGTCTGAATGTTCCTATTGGTAGTGACTTTACAGTAGAAAATAAGCGTTAAATATGAGCGTTGCCTATTACCTTGCAAAACATCATACAGAATATATAAATGCAGAAGGGGTGTTCAGAAAATATCTGATCTATACTAACACGTACTGGTCTATGAGAGAAAAAAAACTAACTACCAGACGACTGTATTTTAGCCATGTTTTGAAGGTTTGATTGTAAAACATGTTGTAAAAAAACTGTGATTTCAAACGGCTAAAATTGTCTGTTCACTCAATGAGATGACAACCCGATCAAAGAGCAGATGACAAACGAATACAACCACTGGGTCGGTAATGCAGCGAGAAAATCCCGGAGGTGGGTTCAACTGGCTCCTTAAGTAAAAGTTGTACTTGTTCAGAAATAATAAACTTCAAATCTAAACTTCAAAACATATAACAAAAAAAAAAACAAAAAAAAAACAACATACAAGACTAACAAAAGTCTCATGCTCCTGACCTGGTACAGGCGAAAAATGTTTTGTGAGATCTGAACCGTCCTCCTATACCTTTAGCCAGTATAGAAAAAAGAAACACAATACAATATGCACAGTAAATATTAGTTTAAAAGAAGTCCGAGTCCGATTTCAGAATAGGTAACAAAAGAAACTAGTAAGCAACATGACAATGATACACACGAAATATTACTAGCAGTTACTGACATGCCAGCTGTGGACCTCAACTAAATTGATTGAAATAATATGTCTTCGTCATATGAAAATTATGCATAATCTCTCCCGTTATGAGTTTAGTATCATCAAAAATGTATGAGAAGAACATAACTCGTATCATGCCAAAAACTCGTTTTAGAATTATTGTGTTTTGTGCCGATGCACACATTCTATGAGCATGAAGAGTGAATCAAAGTTGTAACCAACATATGCCATCTTTAATGACCTGACAACAGTATCGTAGCTATATTCCTTTTGATTGTGTCTGGTAACAGGTTTGGTTAGTGTTTGAGGTAAACAGCGATATGTTTATGCCTTGTAAAGAATATTACCATAACAGGTTGAATGTGAAATACCTGTACGTATAAGGTATAAGCATGTTAATTTATACTTACAAATGATGTCCGTGTACTGATGATAAAATTTGGCAAATGTTTGAAATAGTTTGTCATATCATAAAACCTGGTGTGATAGTTTTCCCGTAATACAGATATTTCTTTCGTTAAAATAAAGTACTGTGTTACATACACGACTGAATCGAACAAGTTTTTTATTTATATGGATCTTGTCTGTACACCAGCTTTGAGTATTTGTAATATCTTCAATTTTTCACTTATTCTTACAACATTTGTATAAACTTCAAGATTATAAAAAAAACGTTTTTTTTCTAAAGTGAACATTGATTGGTTAAATATTTCTCAGTCATGTCCTGTGTTTGAATTTGTTTGTTAGCTTTTTGGTCATGAATGTTTGTCTCTAATATTTAATTAACTGTGCATTTGTATTCAGATATCGCAGATCAAATTTATTCGTTCATTGTTTAATCATAGGTTTTTTTATTGAGTTAAGTCTGCCAATTGATATTTTATCGTATGTTTTTCTTTGTTGTGATGTTATGCTATTGTTTCAGAAAAAGGGAGAAGGTTTGGATCCATTAAAACGTTTAATCCCGCTGCAAATGTTTGCACCTGTCCTAAGTCAGGAATCTGATGTACAATAGTTGTCGTTTGTTTATGTAATATATACGTGTTTCTCGTTTCTCGTTTTGTTTATATAGATTAGACCGTTGGTTTTCCCGTTTGAATGGTTTTACACTAGTAATTGTGGGGCCCTTTCTAGCTTGTTGTTCGGTGTGAGCCAAGGCTCCGTGTTGAAGGCCGTACTTTAACCTATAATGGTTTACTTTTTAAATTGTTATTTTTATGGAGAGTTGTCTCATTGGCACTCACACCACATCTTCCTATATCAAGTTAAGATGTATAAACACCATAAGATGGTTTCAAGGGAACGTTGCCATCTAACATGGATGATTAATACATGTAATAGTAGAAATGAAAATCAGCCCTCGTATCATAATTTTTAGTATTGAGCTTCTTGTTAACGATATACAAAATCCAAGAAAGTGTTCGTTTTTAGTATTAGCATCAAATCTAAGTTGGCATATTATATCAATTAAACAGGTTTTGAGCGAGGATCTCAAACTTAAATTACCCTCCCGATATTGGTACCGTTAATGTTATTAATGATTCTAAAAACCAAAAAATGTGGACGATATATGTTTTGCCAAAGGACCATTCAAAAATCATAATTCGAAAAAAATAACTGACAACGCCAAGGTCAACAACTAAAAGCGACAAATAGACGGACAGGTTTACTAAACAATGTAGAGAAAAAATATTAAGCTTTACAAATCCAATAACAGATCGTGTTATCACTCCGGTGAATCGAGCTGACAATAACAGATCGTGTTATCACTCCGGTGAAACGGAAGGGTAAGCAGAATTTACCATCGGGATGTTTTATACATGTAATTTTACAGGTGAGAAAACACATTTAGGAGATAACTGTATTGTATTTTAAGCTCCGATGGCATCAATTGGGGATTTGATGGTCGCAATTTAAGTTTACTGGCGACGCGTTAGCGGAGACGGTAAACGGGTATTTGCGACCATCAAATCACAAATTGATGCCGTCGGAGCTTAAAATACAATATTGTTATCTCCATTCTAATGAAACTGACAGAAACAACGTTAAAACATGTATTTAAAATCTGTCATATGCCTTCTGCGCTTGCGCGTACGTCCCATAGCATCAATTGTCAATTGATGCCATGTAAGAAAGTGACGTTATCCAATCAAAATAAACGTTACAAACGTTGTTGCTTAGAATTATAAATTGAATGGACTGGACGAAACACTGTAATCATTAATGTGCAATTCCATGTAACCTAAGAAGTAAAGTTTATGATTCAAGCCTTCTTGGTTTTCATCTTATATATATTGAGAAACCTCTTGAAATAAAATTTTAAACGGTTCCTTACAAGCTGTTAACGATTTTGTTTAATGAGATTCATTTACTGTTTTCTAACGCATATATCGTCTCCAAGTAGCTGTGCCTTGATTACACAGACTTACGTGAAAAGCATGTTACATATGTTTTTCTATCAAGTCTTTAAGACATGCGGCTGTCGATAGAGACTGGTCTTTGAGAACATATGTTATGGTTACACTGACTTCAACACAGAAACATGACGCGACATGTGTTTTTGAAGAAAATTCAAATTTAAAAAAAAAATCATACAAAAAACATTTTCTATGACTGTTCGTTTTCCTACCATATCGACTGATTTCCATATAGTTCACATTTTATCAAGCCGAGGTCTTAATCTTGGCGGTCGAAATTTCTGGATTGTCATCATTGACAGTTGCAGTGGTCTTAAATATATTTCTAAAAATCAATCAAATATTTCACTAGCAATTGTCTTTTTAGGATTTAAAAACGTCTTATATACACGGGCTTAGTTGTCTCACACATGGGTATGATTGAGTCTTTCAGTATGAGTATTTGTAGGAGAGAGTACACGGGCTTAGTTGTCTCATACATGGGTATGATTGGGTCTTTCAGTATGAGTATGTGAAGGAGAGAGTACACGGGCATAGTTGTTTCACACATGGGTATGATTGAGTCTTTCATTATGAGTATGTTTAGGAGAGAGTACACGGGCTTAGTTGTCTCACACATGGGTATGATTGAGTCTTTCAGTATGAGTATGTGTAGGAGAGAGTACATGGGCTTAGTTGTCTCACACATGGGTATGATTGAGTCTTTCAGTGTGAGTATTTGTAGGAGAGACTACACGGGCTTAGTTGTCTCACACATGAGTATGATTGAGTCTTTCAGTGTAAGTATTTGTAGGAGAGAGTACACGGGCTTAGTTGTCTCACAGATTGGTATGATTGAGTCTTTCAGTATGAGTATTTGTAGAAGAGAGTACACGGGCTTAGTTGTCTCATCCATGGATATGATTGAGTCTTTCAGTATGAGTATTTGTAGAAGAGAGTACACGGGCTTAGTTGTCTCATGCATGGGTATGATTGAGTCTTTCAGTATGAGTATTTGTAGGAGAGAGTACACGGGCATAATTGTCTCACACATGGGTATGATTGAGTCTTTCAGTATGAGTATTTGTAGGCGAGAGTACACGGGCTTAGTTGTCCCACACATGGGTATGATTGAGTCTTTCAGTATGAGTATGTGTAGGAGAGAGTACACAGGCATAGTTGTCTCACACATGGGTATGATTGAGTCTTTCAGTATGAGTATTTGTAGGAGAGAGTACACGGGCTTGTTGTCTCACACATGGGCATGATGTCTTTTACACACGGGTTTGGTTGTCTCGCATGATATGAGTATGTGTAGGAGAGAGGCAAAAGATACATGTGTTCCAAAGAGACAATTCAAGCTCATAACTGGAAAATAAAATGACAACGCAATGGATAAATAAAAAAGGCCAACAGACAAAATGTCTTCACAATTCTCAGCATGTCAAAATACTTACTAAGCAACAAGACCCCTCTCCCCCACCACCAATAAACTCTGTGATAACAAGAAGATCCTGATCCACATGTTGTGTTGTGCACGTTAGAGAAACCGAGTAATCAGTCTGATTCGGTCGGTCACAAAAGTTAGGAAATTGTAAAACGACATCAAGAACATATCTGCTATCATCTGTGAAACAGATATTTGGAATTTCCATACGGTCACTCATTCCGTGATGGCGTCCATTATTATTGGCAACAGCTGTATACCCCTGTTCAAAAATCATAAATATATTAAGAGAAAACAAATCTGGATTACAAACTAAATCCCACGGAAACATACCAATTGTAAGATAAAATCAACGGAGATGCAGAAAGACTGAACTGCAACAGAAATAAATAGAAATACGTCAGCATACATCATTAACATCGAAAAGGACTATTTGATAAAATCTGCCATTTTCCTGACTTGATACAAAATATTTTAAGAATAGAAAATGTGCTTTGGTCCTTGTTTGATGGCTAGAAAAAAATCCCAGTAATATCACACAGCTATAATGACAAAACTACGTGACAGGAATAAACTACATACAAACACAAGAGTACTAAGTACAGAGAAGTGCATAAATAAATGATAAAATATTACATAACAACATGTGATCCACAAATTCACAATTTTGTTCACAATACTAGTACAAATAATTATAATGAGTATGACTTAATGCTGTATTATGGAATAGTCATACTCATTTGGACTGTCCTAATGATACATTCCTGGAAAATGGAAATTAACTATACTGAAAAAACGACATGTGAACTATACTGAAGCACAGAATTCAGAGGACAAGCGATAAGACATAACAAAATATCCAGGAACATTGTTGTTATTGGTTTTGGTATGAGGTTTACAAAAAAACATCATAAATAAATACGTGAATGCTGGATATATGAATACCGACAAAACAGACATATTAAGGAAGAGGTCGCATTCGGTACAGCAGACAGTCAACGTAGAAGGTCAACCACAATCTAACACATGGTTAAACATTTTGTTAGTTAGCCTTTCCTTCCCGTAACTCTAGATCTGTTGGAGCAATATCTGTACAAGGAGCACACATGAATGTATGGAGTCCATATACAGTATACGTGCACGAGCATAACAAATCAATTGAGATATATAAACACCATATAACGGGTATCTTACTGCTTAGAAATGGGAAATTGATAATTGGGAATTTAAAATTATCCCGTTTGTCATAGATTTAAATGTGATGTCGTCCACCTGTGTCAATATTGAAGGAAAGATGAAGGTAATTCTTAATTTCTAGCTCATTGAGATGTATGAAATGCAAGTGCTGACTGAAATATAGTTCAGCGATAGGACGTCATCATTATATCTCAACATAAATTAAAGAATTACGATGTGCTTTTTCTTTTTGTTTTTTGTCTAAAGAAATTCTGCTTCATTCGAATGCAACAACGACGGTGTGTGGAATTACCAATCCTCCAACGCAACCAATGTATTGTGGATTAAAAAGTCCAGGATTTTTATCTTTAGTGTATGTTCGGGTACAATTATTGTGGTTCCTCACAAAATAAGATCCATCATAACCCAAAACAAGAAATTGTTATCTACGGTTCCAAAATGTTGCATTATTGAAATCATTTATGTTGTCGATATACTTGGTTTTTAACATAACCTTTCTTGTCAATTTTTAGATGGAAGTAAATGTAAAGGGGTAGACTTAACTGTATATGTTGTTACCGTTATCTCATGTTCGCAGGCATAGTTCACTTTACTTTCCAAATTAGGAATAATTTAATAAGAGAACATCATCTATTAAGCAAAAAGTAACTGAAAAGGATACTGCTAACTTATTTGCTTTCTTCCTACGTAATTTTTGTATAAAGCCTCATATTAACAAATTGGCAAGAAAAGGGGAACAGTTGGTTTTAAAGACAATTCAATTGAGAATTGAAATGGGAGCGTGTCAAAGAGACAATAACCCGACAAACGAGCAGACAACAACCGGAGACCAACAAAGACTAAAAAAAGGTCAGAGGCTCCTCACTTGGTACAGACGCAAACATGCGGCGGGGCTAAACATGTATTTTGGGATCTCAACTCCCCCCTCTATACGTATCTAATGTAGAAAAACAATCACACAATAAAACGCACAGTGAAACTCAGTTCACAAGTAGTTCGAGTCCGATGTCAGATTAGGTAACAAAAGAAAGTAAACAAAATGACTATGATACATAAATTAATGAGGGTTACTGCTCACAAGGAAGCTATTAAACCAAGAGTTCCAAATGGTGAAGTTGAAATCATTCCTTCGTAAATTTTACGGACGCCATCACGAGTTAATTGACCGTTATAGAATAACCGTTTCACATATGATATCGGATATGTTCTTTACGTCGTAATTACAATCCCCTTCCCTTTCATGAATGTGACCTACCGAATTAGACTATTTACCGGATTTGTAATCACATAAGCAACACGACGGGTGCCACATGTGGAACAGGATCTGCTTACCCTTCCGGAGCACCTGAGATCACCCCTAGTTTTTGGTGGGGTTCGTGTTGTTTATTCTTTAGTTTTCTATGTTGTGTCATGTGTACTATTTTTTTTCTGTTTGTCTTTTTCATTTTTAGCCATGGCGTTGTCAGTTTGTTTTAGATTTATGAGTTTGACTGTCCCTTTGGTATCTTTCGTCCCTCTTAATGAAGGACAAACAGTAGTCACTAACATGCCAGATCCAGACCTCAATTAAACTGATAGAAAAGTTATTCCGATGGTTTGTTGAAATGCGCGTTCTACAAATGTGACAAAGATGTTGTCAATCAAGAATTCAAGCCAGCTTGATAATGTCAGTTTAAAATAAAAAGTTTGAAACAGAGCGATTTTCAACCAGACTACATTCTTGTTTCTAGGATGGCAATGTTTTTTTATAAAAAAAAAGCAAGAAAATAAAATTAAGAATGGAAATGGGGAATGTGCTAAAGAGACAACAACCCGACCATAGAAAAAAAACAACAGCAGAAGGTCACCAACAGGTCATGGCTTCTTTAAAAAAAAAATGGAAAGCCGCAAAATTTTACAGAATATGATGTGTTTACTTTGTATCTTATGCGAATGCGTCTGTTACAGGTACCTATAATTACCTTTAATTCGTTTAAATACCAGATTTGTTTAATATAACTGTTCCAGACCGTATGAGTATTTGGACCGTACGCGTACGGTCTGGACCGTATGCGTACTTTTTCAAAATACGCATACGGTCGGACCGTACGCGTACGGTCCAACTAATATTAGGAAGATGGTCAAGTTTATCAGATACAAATGTAAATAACAGATAAAAAAATCTTATATCTCAAATTAATATAAAAAGTTCAATTGATATTGAAATGAAAACTTAATATTCTAACTTTTTAAAATGATCACGCTAGTTTAATCTGTTAATCTCCTGTAATTAGCATGTCAGTAATTAATAAAAGGCCAGTATGCTCATTGAAATTGAGGTTAACGGATGTAAACAAAACGTACAAGGACAATTGTTTTATAATATTTGTGAACTTTAAAAAAAAAATGCATATGCAAAGGAACATGAATGGACCGCAAACATGTAAATGTAAATTCATAAAAAACATAACATTCCTTGTGATAGTTAGTGACAACTGGAGCGAGAGTACAAAAATGGAGATATAGAATATAGAATATATAATGACAAAACTACGTGACAGGAATAAACTACATACAAACACAAGAGTACTAAGTACAGAGAAGTGCATAAATAAATGATAAAATATTACATAACAACATGTGATCCACAAATTCACAATTTTGTTCACAATACTAGTACAAATAATTATAATGAGTATGACTTAATGCTGTATTATGGAATAGTCATACTCATTTGGACTGTCCTAATGATACATTCCTGGAAAATGGAAATTAACTATACTGAAAAAACGACATGTGAACTATACTGAAGCACAGAATTCAGAGGACAAGCGATAAGACATAACAAAATATCCAGGAACATTGTTGTTATTGGTTTTGGTATGAGGTTTACAAAAAAACATCATAAATAAATACGTGAATGCTGGATATATGAATACCGACAAAACAGACATATTAAGGAAGAGGTCGCATTCGGTACAGCAGACAGTCAACGTAGAAGGTCAACCACAATCTAACACATGGTTAAACATTTTGTTAGTTAGCCTTTCCTTCCCGTAACTCTAGATCTGTTGGAGCAATATCTGTACAAGGAGCACACATGAATGTATGGAGTCCATATACAGTATACGTGCACGAGCATAACAAATCAATTGAGATATATAAACACCATATAACGGGTATCTTACTGCTTAGAAATGGGAAATTGATAATTGGGAATTTAAAATTATCCCGTTTGTCATAGATTTAAATGTGATGTCGTCCACCTGTGTCAATATTGAAGGAAAGATGAAGGTAATTCTTAATTTCTAGCTCATTGAGATGTATGAAATGCAAGTGCTGACTGAAATATAGTTCAGCGATAGGACGTCATCATTATATCTCAACATAAATTAAAGAATTACGATGTGCTTTTTCTTTTTGTTTTTTGTCTAAAGAAATTCTGCTTCATTCGAATGCAACAACGACGGTGTGTGGAATTACCAATCCTCCAACGCAACCAATGTATTGTGGATTAAAAAGTCCAGGATTTTTATCTTTAGTGTATGTTCGGGTACAATTATTGTGGTTCCTCACAAAATAAGATCCATCATAACCCAAAACAAGAAATTGTTATCTACGGTTCCAAAATGTTGCATTATTGAAATCATTTATGTTGTCGATATACTTGGTTTTTAACATAACCTTTCTTGTCAATTTTTAGATGGAAGTAAATGTAAAGGGGTAGACTTAACTGTATATGTTGTTACCGTTATCTCATGTTCGCAGGCATAGTTCACTTTACTTTCCAAATTAGGAATAATTTAATAAGAGAACATCATCTATTAAGCAAAAAGTAACTGAAAAGGATACTGCTAACTTATTTGCTTTCTTCCTACGTAATTTTTGTATAAAGCCTCATATTAACAAATTGGCAAGAAAAGGGGAACAGTTGGTTTTAAAGACAATTCAATTGAGAATTGAAATGGGAGCGTGTCAAAGAGACAATAACCCGACAAACGAGCAGACAACAACCGGAGACCAACAAAGACTAAAAAAAGGTCAGAGGCTCCTCACTTGGTACAGACGCAAACATGCGGCGGGGCTAAACATGTATTTTGGGATCTCAACTCCCCCCTCTATACGTATCTAATGTAGAAAAACAATCACACAATAAAACGCACAGTGAAACTCAGTTCACAAGTAGTTCGAGTCCGATGTCAGATTAGGTAACAAAAGAAAGTAAACAAAATGACTATGATACATAAATTAATGAGGGTTACTGCTCACAAGGAAGCTATTAAACCAAGAGTTCCAAATGGTGAAGTTGAAATCATTCCTTCGTAAATTTTACGGACGCCATCACGAGTTAATTGACCGTTATAGAATAACCGTTTCACATATGATATCGGATATGTTCTTTACGTCGTAATTACAATCCCCTTCCCTTTCATGAATGTGACCTACCGAATTAGACTATTTACCGGATTTGTAATCACATAAGCAACACGACGGGTGCCACATGTGGAACAGGATCTGCTTACCCTTCCGGAGCACCTGAGATCACCCCTAGTTTTTGGTGGGGTTCGTGTTGTTTATTCTTTAGTTTTCTATGTTGTGTCATGTGTACTATTTTTTTTCTGTTTGTCTTTTTCATTTTTAGCCATGGCGTTGTCAGTTTGTTTTAGATTTATGAGTTTGACTGTCCCTTTGGTATCTTTCGTCCCTCTTAATGAAGGACAAACAGTAGTCACTAACATGCCAGATCCAGACCTCAATTAAACTGATAGAAAAGTTATTCCGATGGTTTGTTGAAATGCGCGTTCTACAAATGTGACAAAGATGTTGTCAATCAAGAATTCAAGCCAGCTTGATAATGTCAGTTTAAAATAAAAAGTTTGAAACAGAGCGATTTTCAACCAGACTACATTCTTGTTTCTAGGATGGCAATGTTTTTTTATAAAAAAAAAGCAAGAAAATAAAATTAAGAATGGAAATGGGGAATGTGCTAAAGAGACAACAACCCGACCATAGAAAAAAAACAACAGCAGAAGGTCACCAACAGGTCATGGCTTCTTTAAAAAAAAAATGGAAAGCCGCAAAATTTTACAGAATATGATGTGTTTACTTTGTATCTTATGCGAATGCGTCTGTTACAGGTACCTATAATTACCTTTAATTCGTTTAAATACCAGATTTGTTTAATATAACTGTTCCAGACCGTATGAGTATTTGGACCGTACGCGTACGGTCTGGACCGTATGCGTACTTTTTCAAAATACGCATACGGTCGGACCGTACGCGTACGGTCCAACTAATATTAGGAAGATGGTCAAGTTTATCAGATACAAATGTAAATAACAGATAAAAAAATCTTATATCTCAAATTAATATAAAAAGTTCAATTGATATTGAAATGAAAACTTAATATTCTAACTTTTTAAAATGATCACGCTAGTTTAATCTGTTAATCTCCTGTAATTAGCATGTCAGTAATTAATAAAAGGCCAGTATGCTCATTGAAATTGAGGTTAACGGATGTAA
Organism: Mytilus edulis; assembly: GCF_963676685.1. Lineage (NCBI taxonomy): Eukaryota > Metazoa > Mollusca > Bivalvia > Mytilida > Mytilidae > Mytilus > Mytilus edulis. Next base: position 61,160,068 of record NC_092355.1, on the reverse strand, counting down.
ACAAAACGTACAAGGACAATTGTTTTATAATATTTGTGAACTTTAAAAAAAAAATGCATATGCAAAGGAACATGAATGGACCGCAAACATGTAAATGTAAATTCATAAAAAACATAACATTCCTTGTGATAGTTAGTGACAACTGGAGCGAGAGTACAAAAATGGAGATATAGAATATAGAATATATAATGACAAAACTACGTGACAGGAATAAACTACATACAAACACAAGAGTACTAAGTACAGAGAAGTGCATAAATAAATGATAAAATATTACATAACAACATGTGATCCACAAATTCACAATTTTGTTCACAATACTAGTACAAATAATTATAATGAGTATGACTTAATGCTGTATTATGGAATAGTCATACTCATTTGGACTGTCCTAATGATACATTCCTGGAAAATGGAAATTAACTATACTGAAAAAACGACATGTGAACTATACTGAAGCACAGAATTCAGAGGACAAGCGATAAGACATAACAAAATATCCAGGAACATTGTTGTTATTGGTTTTGGTATGAGGTTTACAAAAAAACATCATAAATAAATACGTGAATGCTGGATATATGAATACCGACAAAACAGACATATTAAGGAAGAGGTCGCATTCGGTACAGCAGACAGTCAACGTAGAAGGTCAACCACAATCTAACACATGGTTAAACATTTTGTTAGTTAGCCTTTCCTTCCCGTAACTCTAGATCTGTTGGAGCAATATCTGTACAAGGAGCACACATGAATGTATGGAGTCCATATACAGTATACGTGCACGAGCATAACAAATCAATTGAGATATATAAACACCATATAACGGGTATCTTACTGCTTAGAAATGGGAAATTGATAATTGGGAATTTAAAATTATCCCGTTTGTCATAGATTTAAATGTGATGTCGTCCACCTGTGTCAATATTGAAGGAAAGATGAAGGTAATTCTTAATTTCTAGCTCATTGAGATGTATGAAATGCAAGTGCTGACTGAAATATAGTTCAGCGATAGGACGTCATCATTATATCTCAACATAAATTAAAGAATTACGATGTGCTTTTTCTTTTTGTTTTTTGTCTAAAGAAATTCTGCTTCATTCGAATGCAACAACGACGGTGTGTGGAATTACCAATCCTCCAACGCAACCAATGTATTGTGGATTAAAAAGTCCAGGATTTTTATCTTTAGTGTATGTTCGGGTACAATTATTGTGGTTCCTCACAAAATAAGATCCATCATAACCCAAAACAAGAAATTGTTATCTACGGTTCCAAAATGTTGCATTATTGAAATCATTTATGTTGTCGATATACTTGGTTTTTAACATAACCTTTCTTGTCAATTTTTAGATGGAAGTAAATGTAAAGGGGTAGACTTAACTGTATATGTTGTTACCGTTATCTCATGTTCGCAGGCATAGTTCACTTTACTTTCCAAATTAGGAATAATTTAATAAGAGAACATCATCTATTAAGCAAAAAGTAACTGAAAAGGATACTGCTAACTTATTTGCTTTCTTCCTACGTAATTTTTGTATAAAGCCTCATATTAACAAATTGGCAAGAAAAGGGGAACAGTTGGTTTTAAAGACAATTCAATTGAGAATTGAAATGGGAGCGTGTCAAAGAGACAATAACCCGACAAACGAGCAGACAACAACCGGAGACCAACAAAGACTAAAAAAAGGTCAGAGGCTCCTCACTTGGTACAGACGCAAACATGCGGCGGGGCTAAACATGTATTTTGGGATCTCAACTCCCCCCTCTATACGTATCTAATGTAGAAAAACAATCACACAATAAAACGCACAGTGAAACTCAGTTCACAAGTAGTTCGAGTCCGATGTCAGATTAGGTAACAAAAGAAAGTAAACAAAATGACTATGATACATAAATTAATGAGGGTTACTGCTCACAAGGAAGCTATTAAACCAAGAGTTCCAAATGGTGAAGTTGAAATCATTCCTTCGTAAATTTTACGGACGCCATCACGAGTTAATTGACCGTTATAGAATAACCGTTTCACATATGATATCGGATATGTTCTTTACGTCGTAATTACAATCCCCTTCCCTTTCATGAATGTGACCTACCGAATTAGACTATTTACCGGATTTGTAATCACATAAGCAACACGACGGGTGCCACATGTGGAACAGGATCTGCTTACCCTTCCGGAGCACCTGAGATCACCCCTAGTTTTTGGTGGGGTTCGTGTTGTTTATTCTTTAGTTTTCTATGTTGTGTCATGTGTACTATTTTTTTTCTGTTTGTCTTTTTCATTTTTAGCCATGGCGTTGTCAGTTTGTTTTAGATTTATGAGTTTGACTGTCCCTTTGGTATCTTTCGTCCCTCTTAATGAAGGACAAACAGTAGTCACTAACATGCCAGATCCAGACCTCAATTAAACTGATAGAAAAGTTATTCCGATGGTTTGTTGAAATGCGCGTTCTACAAATGTGACAAAGATGTTGTCAATCAAGAATTCAAGCCAGCTTGATAATGTCAGTTTAAAATAAAAAGTTTGAAACAGAGCGATTTTCAACCAGACTACATTCTTGTTTCTAGGATGGCAATGTTTTTTTATAAAAAAAAAGCAAGAAAATAAAATTAAGAATGGAAATGGGGAATGTGCTAAAGAGACAACAACCCGACCATAGAAAAAAAACAACAGCAGAAGGTCACCAACAGGTCATGGCTTCTTTAAAAAAAAATGGAAAGCCGCAAAATTTTACAGAATATGATGTGTTTACTTTGTATCTTATGCGAATGCGTCTGTTACAGGTACCTATAATTACCTTTAATTCGTTTAAATACCAGATTTGTTTAATATAACTGTTCCAGACCGTATGAGTATTTGGACCGTACGCGTACGGTCTGGACCGTATGCGTACTTTTTCAAAATACGCATACGGTCGGACCGTACGCGTACGGTCCAACTAATATTAGGAAGATGGTCAAGTTTATCAGATACAAATGTAAATAACAGATAAAAAAATCTTATATCTCAAATTAATATAAAAAGTTCAATTGATATTGAAATGAAAACTTAATATTCTAACTTTTTAAAATGATCACGCTAGTTTAATCTGTTAATCTCCTGTAATTAGCATGTCAGTAATTAATAAAAGGCCAGTATGCTCATTGAAATTGAGGTTAACGGATGTAAACAAAACGTACAAGGACAATTGTTTTATAATATTTGTGAACTTTAAAAAAAAAATGCATATGCAAAGGAACATGAATGGACCGCAAACATGTAAATGTAAATTCATAAAAAACATAACATTCCTTGTGGTAGTTAGTGACAACTGGAGCGAGAGTACAAAAATGGAGATATAGAATTAAACAAACATTTAATTTCAATTGTACGCTTATTCTCTTACCCATCTGATGTAAAAATAGCATCTTGGAGAACTAAAGCTACAAATTTTTGGTTATTGTTTATTTTTTTTAATTTAACCCATATGATACCAAAAACATGTATGGTCAGCTGGACCGTACGAGTATACTCATACGGTCCGACCGTACGCGTATGGTCGGACCGTACGAGTATACGTATACGGTCCAGACCGTACGCGTACGGTCCAAATACTTGTATGGTCTGGAACATAACCATTAGATTGCATCAAGTGCATACCCTTAAAAATAAAAATTCTAATTTTCTGTGTAGTATATCAATATTTATTTGGTTGGTTTATTGTATCGACACTCTAATTTTATGTTTTTGTAATGCTAACTCCTATTTTTTTTTGTGGTGTTAACATTTAAGTTAAAATAAAAACAAATATTGTTTAGTTATTTAAAAAATTTCCGTGGAGACAAGATCAGACATATGCAATTACTTAGCATTTGTTTTACAGACAATGCAGAAGATATGTTTAATACCTCATAACAAAGAACATGATCGAGTTGCATTCGTATCTACCCAAGCGCACATATAGTTTAAATAAAGACAACTACATTGTCAATCGATCATTTAGTAAAAAGACGCAATGTAGTGTTACTCCGACTTTATGTATGGCGAACCTTACATTTTCATAATGTTTTTGATAATTCTAAAGATTTGTGTAATTCATATTTTCAACTTGGAGTGTAATTGAACAATGTCATGAATTGATACTCACAGGTCATTTTTTGTAGCAGATTCTAGATGCCTGGACGTAAGTATTTTTGTTTTCTTTCAGTTGTTTTGATTCGTTCATATAATTTTTTTAATATGCCACAAAACTCTTGCAATTTAAAACCGCAATTTGTCATGCGATAACTGCATACCCTCTCTTATATCGATGAGAACAGAAATTTCAAATAATATTCAAAATATGTCCGTGAAGTATTAAACAAGTCAACATTCTGGTTTAAAGTATTTTAAACTCATTTCTTCAACTTTTAACCACAAAAATATTGCATTAAACATTGAGACTATTTGTGATTTCACATTGCGATAAGACATGTCACGGTACTTGTCTATCCCAAATTTATGTATTTGGTTTTGATGTTATATTTGTTATTCTCGTGGGATTTTGTCTGATGCTTGGTCCGTTTCTGTGTGTGTTACATTATAGTGTTGTGTCGTTGTTCTCCTCTTATATTTAATGCGTTTCCCTCGGTTTTAGTTTCTTACCCCGATTTTGTTTTTTTTCCATGGATTTATGAGTTAGAACAGCGGTATACTACTGTTGCCTTTATTTAGCAGGTATCGTTTTATGTTTTCTTCAATTGAGACACAAGGCAAATCAAATTATAATACAGTTGTTGTTAGAATGTAATGCATCATGCCAATACACTTAAAAAATTAAAATTTAACAAAATCCGTAGCTTCTTCTCTTGAGGTATCCACGCGCTGACCAATAATTTTGCGTTCAAAGCTTCATACTAAAAATATATGAACGTTTAGCCCTTCAAATCCTTATTATTAAAGATATAAAAAAAGATTAATTTGTGTATAGTAAACAATTAAAATAAGCAGGGATTATCATGCTTATGTCATCAACAAATGAATAATGTAAAAAAAACCGACTGTTTGATTGTGTTTATATAATAGCTTTGTCTTAATATTTACAAAATAACCCTTACCTGCATTTATAATGGTTTAAAAGCGTTGACCAACACAAATTACGTACGAAGCTTCTTTCTACAAAAGCAATTATGAACGTTTTACACGTTGCATCCCAATGAAAATATGAAAATTAAAAAAAATACAACATTTTTGTTTTATAATTATACGTTTATGCTACAACTATAAGATTCCAGTTATTCAAGATAATTCGCCATCATATACGCATCATTATTATATCATCATGTAGATTATGTGCAGTTGCATTTGACAATGTTTGATGCGGAAATAAAATATACCATTTGGGACACTTCGGTCACTCAAAATTGCAGATTTGTATCAAGCGGCCGTGTGATGCAATGTTTACTTCAGTGAGGAGTTCGCCATCAGGATATTATAGACGATTTAAGTTCGCATACGCTGTTGCATGTAGTACGAAAACAAAATAGATAAACCTTAAACGGTGGTATCATACTTATGTCATCAACAAATGAATTATGAGAAAAAAATATTATATAGAACTATGTTTCGTCTTCGTTTTCGTCTGTTTCCATGAGCCATAACTCAGTTTATCTTTTCTTTTTTTTTTGGTGTTGTGATGTGCCCTTCTTTTTTATTTTGTTTTCTTTTAATTCTCACAATAACCCATATCCTTCTTTATGCTCTACAGTGCATATATTTCTTAAATACATCTACTGTAAACGGTTGATTTGTAATAATTGAATTCAAGTAGATAATTTGTACTCTAGTGGTATGGCATGAGTTTTTACGTTCTGTATGGAACATTTTGTTGTTATACAATACCAAGGTTGACTGATCTTTATCTCACTTGACTATTAAACCATAGAAATTCTATTAATATCTTCCTTTATAACATTGTGCTTTTAAAAATCTTCCATTCAAACAGTTATTTTGTGTATTTATAATAATAATCTTTAAATCATTTGTCTTTGTTTCGGTAGGTTTCATATTAACAAAGACTTGTGAGGCGTTGAACAATATGTTTAGAATATAACTACAATTTGTCATGCGATAATTATACTCTCTCTTATATAGCACTTGAGAAGGTCGAGCTCAATCGTTGAGATCAGATATGTAAAATAATATTAGAAATATGTCCAAAAAGCGTTCCACAGATGAACATGGTGATGCTGGTTTTAAGTCTGCTTGACGAAACTCTTACATATTTAACTATTAAAAACATTTTGCACGAAACAATTAGACTATTAACAGGTATCATTTTATTTTTCTTTGACTTTAACACAAGGCATAGCATATTGTGATACATGAGTTGTTTAAGCAAAAATTCATTGAAGCAATAGATTTGGTCAAACTTTACACATGACCTGGGCCGTGATATTCGAATTTTATCCTGAGCATTAGCTAAGTATAAAATAAACGAATTTATTAATTATAGCAATAACCCCTATACTCCGTTATGATCTTAGGGAGTATAGGGGTTATTGCTATAATTAATAAATTCGTTTATTTTATACTTAGCTAATGCTCAGGATTCTACAGTGCATACATTTCTTATATACAAATACTGTAAATAGTTAATTTATAATATTTGAAGTCAAGAGCATAGTTTGTACTTTAGTGGTATGAAATGATTTTTTTTAAAGTTCTGTATCGAATATTAAGTTGTAATATGATAACAAGGCTAACTATCTTCCTTGATTATTAGACGAGAGAATATTCACCCACTGTTTTATCAATACGATTGTGTTTTTTAAAACCTTCCATCAAAAAAGATATTTCGGGTTCATAAGAATAATCTTTAAATCATTGTTCTTTGTTCCTGTAGGGTTTATCTTAACAAAGACTTGTGAGACGTTGAACAATATATTTAGAATATAACAAGTGTGGACACAGATGAGTGTGGATAGTATGTTTGGATGTTTGACAGTGTCTTGTGACAAATGGGAGTTCTATGCTTTCCTATATGGTGTTATTAACTGTGTTGCACCATGACAACCAACCTGAGCATTAGGAGTATTGTTTATTTAATATTTATTTTCTATGTTCAAGACGGGTATGAAAGAGACAGTAATTACATTAGTTACCAACTGATTATGATAGAATATGTTCCACATCTTTGATTTGGGATACATTTTGTAGCCAGGAGAGCAACACATAATAGGTTCATTTTTTCATGTGTTTTTTTTTCTAAATGGGAGATGATATATAGATTTGATAACATGATATAAGTAGCCTGTAATTCAGTGGTTGTCGTTTGTTTGTGTGTTACATATTCGCTTTTCGTTTATTTTTTGTACATAAATAAGGCCGTTAGTTTTCTTGTTTGAATTGTTTTACAATGTCATTTCGGGGCCTTTATAGCTGATAATAGGGTTATTGGCTTTGCTCATTGTTGATGGCCATATGGTGACCTGTAGTTGTTAAGTTCTGTGTCATTTTGGTCTCTTGTGGAGAATTGTCTCATTGGCACTCATACCAGATCTTTTTTATATGTATTTGCTTACTATTTGTATAGTTCTATTTATATTATTTTGTGGTGGATCATCAGTATCATTAGTAATTTTTTTTTGTTAAATTGTTCCTCAGATTAGAATACATTTATTGGTATAATTTTTAGTAATGACAATGCCTGACATGATGCTTGGGGCTAGATGATCTAGGAAGTAACCTGTGTGCTGATTTTTATCAAATCTTTGATAATATCTCCTCCAAATCTGGTCGAAACAAAGAAAAATGTTGACCAATATGACAATGATTTCACCAAAAGACCCTTTGGGAGCATGCTTCAATGACTTACAATGTATAACTGCTCCAAAAGTAATCTGATAGAATTTCAAGTATGTCAAGTGGATATTATCAACAGCTACTTAATTAGTCTTAATATGTCTTAAAAAGTAATAGTATTCAAAAGGTTATGCAAAATAATTCTCTTTTCATTTTTTTTTATATGGATACAAATATAAGTGATACATGTACCAATACAGTATTAGTTGTGGTATGAAAGTGTAGTAATTAACATTTACTGTAACAATGTTAATTCACACAAATTAAGAAATAAACAAATGAATGAAAAATGTTGAACATGTACAATAAAATATAGTTTAAGAAATCGAGTAGGCCTGATAGGCCTTATCCATTTTTTAAAAACATAATTGAAGGACCATTTACACTCAGGACCGGGTTATCAGTAGGCAGTACATATGTATTATAACAATCTAGCATCATATTGCTAGTAGCGGAAGAAGCATTGTCGGGTAAATTTGGTCTTTTTTTTTAAATTTGGTCAATGGACATATAATGTTTGGTTCAAATCGAAACAGAATGCTTTTATCTACCTATTACTTACATTGTACATAGAGGTGATACTTCTTAGACAAATCCTTGTACATGAGAGTTGTCTGTCAAATCTTTATTTCACAAAGAATGAATTGCATAACAATGAACTGAGCTCAAAGCGAAGTACTCTAATAGTACACTTAGACAGAGAGCTAAATCCAGTGATATACTTTGTACTACAGGTCCTTCATGAACATCCATCGACCAAAACCATATATCTCAGTAACATGCCATACTACATGGTTGGATCAGAAGTCCTGAAAAAGACCTGATTTATTCTATTCGTATTTTAAGTATATATATACAGATTAAAACTTTATTGTGGTATAATCATTCAGTATCTAGCAACTATCAATTTGCTTCATGCACAAATTGATATAGGTTGAGTACCCCTCTGTTGGAAATAAGAACACACCTCCACCTAGTTTTAGTCAACTGATGAACAAACATTCAAAACTATAAAATGTTATCTAATATTTTTCAGTGTCTATTTACCATTGCCACTGTATCAGTGATATATGTACTACACATAATTATATACATGTAAGACTAAAATTTTAAAGTACATATATAAGACTAAAACTGACATTCTGTCTTTACTGACAACTTCATATCCCAAGTCATTTTCAAATCTGACTTCATGATAAAATAAGAATCCATATCTATTGTTCAACCAATGAAAATCAAATATCCCTCTAATAGACTAGCATTGAAATCCCAGTTTTCTAAAATGGTAGCTAGGTAGAACCAAAAACAATTGAAACATATATTTTTCTTTTTTTATTGTCTTCTGTTCCAGACAGTATATTGACCTCTAGATGTCTTTCAATACATTCAGTTTGGTGTGGGTTGATGTTTGATTGTTGTACATATTACAACTAGATGCTCCGCAGGGTGCAGCTTTATACACAGCAGAGGTCGAACCCGGATCAGTTGGGGAACCCCAAGAATTCAATTGTTTTAAGAAATCTAATAAAGTTCAGTTTAATGACGTAGACCAATTTAAAAATAAATAAAAATCAAGATTCTAAATACACGGTTAGATTTCAGCATTTCAAGGAACACCAATAATTAAATTTTTAATAAAATCAAACAAAGTTTAATTTTGAACCCTTTAGTTTTGAACCCTAATTCCTACACTGTTGGGACCAAAACTCCCAAAATCAATTCCAATCTTCCTTTTGAGGTTATTAACCTTGTGTTTAAATGCCATTGATTTCTATTCATTTGCAGTAAAGTTATTGTGCGAAAACCAAGAAAAATGCTTATTTTGACCCTTTTAGTTTTAGGGCCCTTAATTCCTTCACTGTTCGGACCAAAACTCCAAAAATCAATCCTAACCTTCCTATTGTGATCATTAACCTTGTGTTTAAATTTCATTGATTTCTATTCACTTATACTTAAGTTAGTGTGCGAAAACCAAGAAAAATACTTATTCGGGCCCTTTTTTGGCCCGTAATTCCTAAACTATTGGGACCCAGCCCCCAATATCAATACCAACCTTCCTTTAGTGGTATTAAACCTTCTGTTTAAAATTTATAAAAATCCATTCACTAAAACTAAAGTTATTGTCTGGAAACTAAATGTGTCTTCGGACGAAGAGACGACGACAACATCATACCATTATACGATGCAAAAATTTGTTTTTGCTGTTGTATAAAAATTGTCACTTGACCAACAGAAAAACCTTACATTTTGTGTATGTCCAATGCATTATTGGAACTGATTTAAGCAAATGATTCTTAGATTCAAGTCACCTAATATCACTAACTATTGTCAGCTGACCAGATAATCTGTCCAACTTCAAACAACAACCCCGTTTCCATTGTGGCATCAGTTATTTTGTATTGTGAAGTCAAAATTTTACAGGAACCTGGGTGATGTCCTGTCATGGCGGACAAATATCAATAAGATGTTTAGGAAAACATGACCTAAATCCTCCTTCATATAAGACACAAATACATGGAAACCGAATCAAAATCACAAAATAGCTGTTACAGTAAATGGACTAAAGAGTATATGACTTTTAAAGAAATGTAGAGGAAAATGACGAGGAAGGGGCCAAAAAGTGTTCAAGGGAAGCAAATTAGAGGGAAATTTTTAAGTTACGTCATCTTTTTAAACGCAAGTTAAATGAGAGTGGACAGGACCTTTTTCGGGATGTCGGGATCACGTGTTTTTAAGTTTGGGATTTCGGGATCGACACTTTCGGGGTCAAGGATAACTTTTTTCGAATTTCGGGATGTCAGGATTTGATATTTTTTAAATTTGGGACCTCAAGATTTATGTTTGTAAGCCGGGGATCTCTGGATCAGGACCCCTCAGATCCCCCTTCCTAAATAATGACTTATTTAGACTTACCTTCTAATTTTATATGAAAAAAATCAGAACAGGAACAATATGTCTAATTTACTTCGACTACTGATATGCAACCCTAAAAACAGACACAAAAATATCATAAAATAGTGATTGAAAGATTGATTGCACTTTGAATATATACTTAAGACACGTGTTACACGAGCCGGATTGTTTACAAATAATAATGTCACGTGCTCGCGCATTGACGTCACAATTTGCATCGATCTTGCAATACACTACACAGTTCACTCATACAGAACCAATTATTATGCAAACATGCAACGTGAATGTGATTGATTATCAAATAATACAGAAATAATGCATGTACAGTTTTAGAAGAAATTAGTTCATCAAATAGATTAGATTTTCACTTTTGACACGAATAGGTACGGTTGACATTTCTGTCATCGGGGATAATATTGAGATATATAAATTAAGACCGTCAAAAATGTCTAGAGAAGCACATCTCGAGAACCTTAACATCAATAAGCCATACTTACCAAAATTACTCTATATTAATAAAGGTCTGTGTAACACTTATCAATTCATAGTTTTTACGTTCTGTATGGAATATTTTGTTTTTATACAATACCAAGGTTGACTGATCTTTATCTCACTTGACTATTAAACCATAGAAATTTCACCAATATCTTCCCTATAACATTGTGCTTTTAAAAATCTTCCATTCAAACAGTTATTTCGTGTATTTATAATAATAATCTTTAAATCATTTGGCTTTGTTTCGATAGGTTTCATATTAACAAAGACGTGTGGGGCATTGAATCATATATAATTAGAATATAACTACTATTTGTCATGCGATAATCGTACCCTCTATTTTTGTACACTTCGGTCACTCCAAATTGCGGAATTGTCTGAAACGTCTGTGTGATTTAATTTTTACTTCAACGCGTACTCCATCACAATTACAAATGCGATATGAGTTCACAAACGTTTTGTGTATATTAAGAAAACAAAACAAATACAAATTTAGCAGGAGTAATCATATTTATGTCTTTACACTAGTAGCTCGAATTCAGTCTGAAACGGTCATGTTGGTCTGATCATATCTTAATTGACTGGATTAACTGCTAGATAGAAAGTTTGGATTTTTAAGACCATTAAGGCGCCGTTCCAATCGATAGTCTCATCAGGTAAATCAGTCCGTTAAGGCATGTCAAGATTATCAAGACTGAATCTTCTAGCGAGCTGTTTAGACCCGTTAAGACCGTGTCAGACCAAAACAGATCAAATCACAAAATCAACGTTCAATATTGTCAGACCATGTTTAGATCCGTCCAGTATGCCGGTATAATACCACGAGTTACGCCCCTTCTGCTTGATTAGTGCATTTTAGATTAATTGTATATTTATTTGAAGTTAAATTATTATATCTTTCTACTAAATAATAATAAAAAAAAAGTAATTAACGGTTAAATTCTCTGTTGATTCTTTATTTCTGTTGTTGTTTTGTTAAGGAACTAATAAATTATTCGTCTATATATGTTGCTTATTTTTCAATAAATATTAGTTTATTTATTTACAAGATTGATCGTTTATATAAATATACAGTGTTATTTTCCATTATTTAACGCAAGCGTACATTTTAGATGAATAAATTGAATGAAAACTACGGTTCCTTATTTGTGCATTGTGATTAAAAATTCGTATGTATCATTACTTTCATTTGTTTCCAACTGTATCTTGTATTGTTCTGGTCGTACTATTGCAAATATTCAATTTCATGACTGCATCATGTGTTTCGATCTGTTTACCATAGTGCTATTACATGGTTAGGTTAGAAATTAATGGTAAACCCTAGTTTAAAGTGTTTCAATGTCTAACCTTACCGTTTTAATTTATTGACATAACTGCACGACCCGATTTTCAATTAACAGTGTTAAGATAATCGTTGCAAAGAATCCTGCTCAAACTTTTGTGAACGACGGTTTTAACTTTGAAGTGTTGCGAGAGTTTATGTTCTATGTTGAAGGCATTTGTAGTGACCTGCAATACAAGTACCGTTCCATTGAGTTTAGTTATATGTTTTCTGTGTATGTCCCTGACCCATGTTTTCTGTATTTTGCATGTGTAGTGCATCATAAAAAAACATTGTTACTTGTACCATGATGAACTTTCGTGCAGGACTGCTTTGTGTATTTTTGACATGGAACTCTTGATCAGACTATGACTTTTTGACTCTTGACCTATGCACTTTTGGTGTGTCATCATGATACCGTGTTTTCCGTTGTATATAACCCTGAACTAAAAGTATAATTCTAAATTGACCTTGCTTCTGATTATGTTGCATGAAAATGTATTGTCATAAGATGGTGAGTCTATTGGCAAAAAAACTTCATATGAGCTTGACCTTTGCCCTCAATGTACAACTTGTATATTTTATAGATATAGGAAGATATGGGGTGAGTGCCAATGAGAAAACCCTCCATCCAATGGACTTTGCTTATTGTGAAGGCTGTATGGTGACCTTCAGTTGTTAATTTCTGTGTCATCTGGTCTCTTGTGGAGAGTTCTTCTTTGGCACGCATGCCACATTAGATGGAGGGTGGGGATCCCGCTAGTATGTTTCACCCGCCTCATTCTGTATGTATGTACATGTTCAAAGTCAGGAGACTGTAATTCATTAATTGTGGTTTGTTCATGTGTTACATATTTGTTTTTGTTCATTTTTTGTACATACATTTTTACGTTTCTTTTCTCGTTTGAATTGTTTTACATTGTCATTTCGGTGCCTTTTATAGCTGACTATGCGGTATGGACTTTGCTCATTGTTGAAGGCCGTATGGTGACCTATAGTTGTTAATTTCTATGTCATCTAGTCTTTTGTTTGAATTATACGGAGAATGGTCTGATTGCACTCATACCACATCTTCTTATATCTACTAGATATATAGATATATTTGTTAGTTTTGTGTACCACGATGACCCTTTCCTCAAATCTGCTTTGTGTTTTTTTGTTTGTTATGGAACTCTTGACCAGACTATGACTTGATTCTTGACTTATGCATATTGGGTGTGCCTCTTGGTATTATTACCTTGACAAAGTCAGAAGTCCCTGGTTTTTGTTAGTCTTGTATGTTTTTAAATGTAAGTTCGGTTTTATGTTATAGAGTTTGTTTTTTGTCCATGGATTTATGAGTTTGAACAGCGGTATACTACTGTTGCCTTTATTGTACACATTTTGTTGAGGGGCCATCTAATGTCCACCGCTGGGCGAGGGATTTTCTCGCATTGTTGAAGACCCATTGGTGGCCTTTGTCTGCTTTCAGCTCTTTTGTCATGTTGCTGTCACTTTTAGATATTCCACATTTCCATGCTCAATTTTTGAGAATGTTTGGTTCAAATGAAAACTTAATTGCTTCAGTAGCACCATGTACTGCCAGTTGTGATAGCTAATTCAAAATGTTTCAATCATTTTACCTTGGATTTCATTTCATGGACATGTAGATATGGATAGTCTGTTTTTCCATCTTAAAAAATCACACAGAAGGTATACGCATATCAATAAACTGAACACAGTGCGAAGAACAAGTACACTTAGACATAGAGCTCAATCTAGTGAAACACTTTTTTCTGCTGGTCACTGTCTGTTACCAAACTGCACCGAAATCCTAAAAATAAATATTCAAGTTAATTCTATTAGAAGAAGAATTCAATGGAAGTAATTTAACTGTTTACTAAAATAAATGTACATGTATATGGGCCGCAGATGCCCCTGCTTGTGAAACAAAACACAAGTAAACTTCCACATATACTAGTAGATGCAGGATACACGTGAGTTTGACTGTTTTGTGACCATAAGCATTGTGTATAAGTTTCAAAACATTTGGTTGAGGCAAACTAAAGGTAAAGAACAGAAACAGCAGATTTAGCATTTTTCCTATCTTAAGGCTCCGTGTTGATATTGTATCATTGGTATACGTACCACACCTTCTTATATCTAATAACTCATTGTCATTTCGGTGCCTTTTATAGCTGACTATGCGGTATGGACTTTGCTCATTGTTGAAGGCCGTAGGGTGACTTATAGCTGTTAATTTCTGTGTCATCTAGTATTTTGTGGAGAGTTTTTATTGGCACTCATGCCACATCTTCAATAGAACGGAACCGTTTTTTTTTGGACGTTCGGGAAGAACGGACTAGAGTAACTCTTGATGCCCCTTTACTATGGTACCAACACAGACGTTCTAACTATGGTGCTGGTGCTACTCGTCCCACTAGCATGCTCTGTCATTAACACATACACAGTTTTATTATAAAAATATTCAATCTTAATTTTGATATGATTATTTTGGGCTTATAATGATTATATGCATGCCTTTCACAAGTAGTATCAAATCTGACATTATCACAAAGCTATTAGATAAAATTCATTCGAACTTTAAATGTGCAATCAAATATATATGCAAGTCGTCAACTGATCAAGTGGCTAGATGCTTATTACGTTGGCCAATTGGTCCTAATTTTGTTGTTTCTCATAATTCTTTTAAGAATGGCATTGATGTATATTTATGTTTTATAATATATGTAAATATTGTATTGTGTATATTAATGATGAAACGTTAATAAACTATCTATCTCTATCTATATATCTGTTTTAAAACTTCTAGAAATATTAACGGAAATAAGTAAATTATGAGTAAAGGGAAATAAATAAAAACAGAACGACTG
The DNA here is from genome assembly GCF_963676685.1 of Mytilus edulis. NCBI lineage: Eukaryota > Metazoa > Mollusca > Bivalvia > Mytilida > Mytilidae > Mytilus > Mytilus edulis. Next base: position 61,144,644 of record NC_092355.1, on the reverse strand, counting down.
AATTAAATAGAAGAATGTTCGATAAAATCAGAGACATATAATATACACATGAATCAGAGACATATATACACGTCTCTGATATACTGTATATTTCGTTTTATTTTTAAAATCTAAACGATTCTTTATTTTTATCTAGTTTCCTAATCAAAATTTTAAGAATGACAAAATAAATACCTTACAGCTTCTTTTACCGTCGATCCTGAAATGTTTAATGTTATAAAACAATTTTAGCGTCTTTGGCCTACTTTATCTTTTTATTCGGATACTTGTGGTTATCTTCTCCAAGTTCAACGGGAACATTAGAATAATCAAGAATAGAACCCAGATGGAACCTAGAAGTTGGGTTGCTATAACCAAACATCCTGGATGTTGAACCAGTTATCATGGTTTCGAACCAAAGAACCCAGATTGAACCAAGGTTCAGAACCAAACGGTGACATCCTATTAGTCCGACAACCATTATTCCGACATTCCATCACTCCGACAGCCCATTATACCGACAGCCCAATACTTCGACAGACCATTTATCCGACAGCCAAATACTCCGACAGCTCATTATTCCGACAGCCCATTATTCCGACAGCTCATTATTCCGACATTACATCAGTAATGACCACTTTCGAGTTCAACCGTCACCGGGAAAAACTCGTCAATTATGCACGCCTTTATAACGTCATTTACCAGAAAGAGGGGCTCGCCTGTATCCCTGCACTATTAACGTTCATCAAGCGTCTTAGTGGTCGTCGTTGTGCAGGATAAACTAGAAATAATAGTTGTTTTGTAGGTACTTAATGACAATTCCCTAATGACAGCAGTGCTGATTGTCAATTTTGAGAATTCAATTTGCCGAATAATTCGTACAATATAGAATTATAGTTTTCCAACCACTCGCTCAACATTAGAATGAAAGTGACGACGCCCCTAAACGCACAAATCACGTTCACTAAAACCAAGTTTTTGACGGAAATGCATCGAACTCGAAAGTTGTCTAATAGTAGCGGTTATTTTTTCTTTAAAAGAGCAACTCCGTTTTCGATAATATTTGTGGTTGTCCGTTTAGATTCGTTTATTCTTCTCTTACGGGATATGTGTCTCAGTGCCTTGGGTTGATACACATGCTTATTGCAAATACTGAATCCCTACCCTCGTTCCCCTTTTTATGCCTTAAAAGTTTTAATCATGTCCGTCTGTCCGTCCGTTTGTTCGTCCTTCCAAAAGTTGGTTTCTGTTTCCTAACTTCAGTTTGCGTCAACCAAATGTTATGAAGCATATACACGATGTTTATAACCACACAACACAGATCAAGTTTGAATTTTAGTGGCGCCTCTGTAATCACTTTAGAGTAATACCTCTTTACAAATGGAAAAAATGCTACATTTTTCGTTTCCGTTCTCCAACTGAAGTATAATTTGCCTCAATCAAATTTTTTAAAATATAAACACATATAAAATACAAGCACATTACTTATTACCACAAAAATCAGATCAAGTACACAATTTTATCGTTCTTCAGTAATGTTTCTTTATAACTTTGTAAGGTAGGTAGGCAGGGGCATCATATATACCCCATGGACACATTCCCTATTTATTGTTTTACGAGTCCGGGTATTTTATTTTATTTTTTTGTTCGGCGCGGGTTTCCACTCTCCTTATTAGCTGTTCTAGTCCACGGTTTTGTTTGTTTCTCGTGATTACCCCGATCTTTTTTTATCAGATCTTCGATTTCTTCACTTTTGAATCAACGGACTGCGGTTCCACCACCATTTACTGAATAGATAAATCTATCAGAGTTGGAAAACCATACCTGCACTTTCAACCGCAAAAATGAGCGACTTCGGCTTCTCCAAAGACACCTACCGTGCGTTTGATGAATTGTTGGGATACATGAATCCGCGAAATATAAAGACAGTTCACGTGCACAACGGTCAATCAGACATAGACATGACACTTGATATATTATGAAGTGGTACTGATTTTATATCACGAGCCTATTAACCTATTCAGTTTTATAATGCAGTTGGAGCAGGGGCGGGGAGGGGTGAACACGTTTGAGATTCAATACTTTTTTAATGATTGGAGTTCCATTTTAAAAATGAATAAAACGGAAGCCGATATTCTAGCAAGTTTTCGACGGACAACAAGATACACGCAAACAATAACATGTACCACAGGGATAGCAAGTAGTCCCTTGTGGGAGAGGGTCCTGATGAAGTGAGTGTAAAATAATAAGATAGTTAAGCCAAAGATGTGGATCGAAAAAAAACAGTACAAACACAAGTAAAATCTTAAAGAGTTTGATGTGTTATTTGATGTTTTTATGGGTCCTTCACCATCTTTGCTAACGTTTCAAACAATATTCATGACTATGTTATAGTTTCTACTTCGGCCATCCTATGTAGATCTATTAAGCCTCGGTCACACCTTAACATATAGCTCGAACGGACGCCTAACTGATAACTTTTTTTCAATCCGTTCATGTCCGTTAGAAGTCCGATCTTATCCGTTAGACGTCCGTCCATATCCGTTGCATGTCCGTTAAGCGTACGTTTTATCCGTCGACGTCCGTTCTGTCCGGTGGAAAATTTTGAGCATGTTCAAAATTTTGAACGGACGTCCAACGGATTAAATGTCCGTTGAACGTCCGTTAAGCGTCCGGTTTGTACGGTACTCGTCCGTTTCGTTTCCGTTTTGTATCCGTTACGTGTCCGTTATACATCCGTTAGAGGTCTGGAAGATAAATTCACCAACGGACTTCTACAGGACGTTTAACGGATAAAACGGATGTTGAACGGATGAGAAACGGACTTCTACCGGACGTATAACGGATAAAACGGATGATGAACGGATCTGAAACGGATAAAAGCTAATTGAAAATTTCGCGCCAGAAATGCCAATTATTGGTATGTCAGATTTCTTAAGGTTCATGAATTCTTAATATTCATAATCGATCTTAGAGTATAGGCACGTCTTCACAATCAAGCAGTTCTTATTCAGGCCAGACACTGTCCTTTGGAGGAATTTTGAAGAACACACCAAAACCAGTTACACAGAAACATTTTGAATGTTTATACGATTTACATGTATTATTATTGTCTTTTTCCGTATATCTTGTTCATCCGTTTTATCCGGTACGCTTCCGTTAGGTGTCCGTTTTATGTGATACTCGTCCGTTAGATGTACGTTCGACATCCGTTCTGTCCGGTACGTGTCCGTTTCTCGTACGTTGCATATCCGGTTTGTGTCCGTTATGCATCCGTTACACGTCCGTTTTATTCGGTCAGTACTTCAACGGACTCCCAACGAGTAACAATTTTGTCAACGGACAACTTTTATTTTCATCCGTTAGTCATCCGTTCGTACTATCCGGTAAGGTGTGACCGAGGCTTTAGAATGACCAAGAGGCCCTTTATTTTTCCTAAAATAGATTGTATGCAGTAATCCCTCGATTATGCAAATTTTATGGCAACGACCAATTGATGGAAATCTTAGAAACGTTCTTGGGTGTACTACATGTGACATCTTTTAAAAGAAAAGGCAGTCAATGGTACGATGCATAGCATCTTCACCGAGATCTCCTAATCAGCTTCAATCATTAAAAACGTGCGAAATTCGTCCTAAGTATCAAAAATACAAGACTCGATAAAGGTGTCACATGCATGCCCAGATAGCAAACATGTGTTGGGCCAATATTGGCATTCTGTTGGCAACATTGTTGGGCCAATGTTGGAAAACTATGTTGGGCCAACATCATTTTGCTCATCGGCCCTCAGTTGGCCCAACATGTTGGGTCTTTGTTGGCCCAACATCAGTATGCCAACAAGGTAAACTAATTGCCAACAATCTGCCAACAATGTCAACTATTTGCCAACAGTCTACCAACGTCGTCTAGTTTTAAAATTATGTTGGACCAATGTTGGTCGAACAGCAGTATGCCAACGATGGCTTCAGTCTGTCAAACATGTTTCTCATGCATTTCATGTCATGTATTAAGAAATATTTATCTCTAGTATATATATTGGCAGGTCAATCTCGGCTGTCATGTGGAGAGTGTGATTTACACTCGTGTCAAATGAGCAGCTGAGTTCAGTTGATTAAGTTAACAACTTGCAGAAACTATATTCAAATTTTATTTGTTTTTTGGGCTGGTTTTAAGTATTTTTTGTTTGTGCATAAAATTATTCAATCATTAAGATAAATACATTTAAATGACTACACAGATTTGAAAATATTAGATAAAGAGAATGAAGAGCACATTTTTTGGTTCGCACTTTAAAATAATATCTAAAAAAAATTTAAAAAATCTGTGGTATAATACGGGGAGATAAGAACTTAATACGTTGGCATATTGTTGGCACAATGTTGGCTCATATTTCAATATTGTCATGAAATATCAATGATATGTTGGGTTTTTTTTTTATAAATATACTGTTTTAAAAACTTTTGAATTATTCAAAATACTAAGAATTTTCTAGCTCTTGGCACAGACGGTTTAAAATAGTCCTATTTGGGAAGACTTTATTATTTGATATTTTACTAAGTCCTCAATGCCTTTCAAACACAATCTATATATATATAGTCTCTATGATAACATAGAATCATTCAAATAAAGTTCGAATAAAATTGGTTCAGTAGTTTCAGTCAGAAGATCTTACACTGAACCAATGGATAACGTAAGTCAAATATCGTTGGGCAAGCTACTTTAAAAAAAAACAGTTGGTAAGAAAATGTTGGGCCAACATTGGGCCAATAACACCAAAATGGCAGTTGGTGGAAATTCGTTGGGCCAACAAGGGGCCAATAGTGTCAAAATAACTGTTGGCTGAGTTTTGTTGGGCCAACGTCGGTTTCTTGTTGTGCTGCCAACGCCAACTATTTACCAACTGTGCCAACCAATCACCAATGTTGGCCCAACAAAGTATTGCTATCTGCACCACCAATTACCCCCTCAAATTTAGAACGTATGTGAAAGTAGGCCTACTCGAACAAAAAATAGTGCATTGATGTCATTGTTTACTTAAACTACCCAACAAATTTGCAGAAAGGAAACTTTTGGTGAAAGAGAAATATATCTAGACCATTTTGAGCCAAAATTTAATTGTCTATGAGTTTGCATTAAAAATTGAGGATTAATGCGCTCCATAGTATACTAATTTAAGATTTCAAGAAAACCAGGGGTTATTTTTAGTGGTACATCAGTTCGGAAGGTCTCTTCTTTCTTATATGGCTTTAAAGGTATGTTGAAAATTGGCATGAAAAAAGGTGATACCTGTACGATTCAGGACATACCTGGTTTGTAAGAGGTTAAACTTAAGATAACAAATTTAGAAAGCTATGAAAATTGCAAAATTTGGTTGAACAGATAGGGACTTTTAATTGGTGGTCTGACACCTTTAAGCAAAATGCGGTGAAACATTAAAATCAGAAAACAATTGTTTTTTTGTGTCTTAACTGATCATTTGAGATAATAGTAGCCACATTTCAATCTTTTTGGGGGCAAAATGTCACATATTGCAAATTTGGAGCCTAAAAATTGAGTTTGTGCTATTTTTAGCTTTTCCCACCCTGACAGTATGCTTTTATATAAAAAAATGTCCTAAATAATGTTATAAATGCACAGAAAGTTATTCTGTGGTGTTAAACATTGAAACATAGGTTTTTTACTACCCCCAAACAAATTTTGTCATGCAGATTTAATGAAATTATTTGATTTTTACCCCTTATATCATTGCGTCATAATATGTACTTGGCAGATAGCATAGCCTAATGTAAACACTGCAGAAACTCACAAAAGTACCATGTATTATTCCAAATGAAATTTTTATATTTCAAATTTTATCAACTGATGTAAATAAACACAGTTAAATGACCATGACAGAACTTTTGATCAATTTGTAGTACTTTACTGACACCAGATGAAAAAAGGGGGGTCAATATTCCTTGACACTTCAATACCTTGGATTTTTTACTAAATTCATTGCAAAAATTGTGGAAAGTCTTTAAAGTAGTAGAAAAAAACTAGGAAAAATCAGCAAAAACTGATCTTGATATTGAAAGTTTATGTTCCTGTAGCCCAAAATGAAATTTTCAAGTATTTTCTATCAAAGTCATACATTACAGTCAGTTTAAATTGAGCTGTGAAATTTTTAATATAAGTCGCATAATGCTCAGATAGGCTGTTTTTAACTACAAATTGACTAAGGATTTAAGAATAAAGCAAAATAAAAGATTTCTACTCAATTTTTTTGTCTCTTTAGCATGTTTATGTGTCACATCACCAATTACCCCCTCAAATTTAGAACGTATGTGAAAGTAGGCCTACTCGAACAAAAAATAGTGCATTTGATGTCATTGTTTACTTAAACTACCCAACAAATTTGCAGAAAGGAAACTTTTGGTGAAAGAGAAATATATCTAGACCATTTTGAGCCAAATTTTAATTGTCTATGAGTTTGCATTAAAAATTGAGGATTAATGCGCTCCATAGTATACTAATTTAAGATTTCAAGAAAACCAGGGGTTATTTTTAGTGGTACATCAGTTCGGAAGGTCTCTTCTTTCTTATATGGCTTTAAAGGTATGTTGAAAATTGGCATGAAAAAAGGTGATACCTGTACGATTCAGGACATACCTGGTTTGTAAGAGGTTAAATTTAAAAAGCTATGAAAATTGCAAAATTTGGTTGAACAGATAGGGACTTTTAATTGGTGGTCTGACACCTAAACTACGTCGGATATGGTGGCGTCCTGCATGCAGAGCCCCACTTAGAACAAATTTGTTCAATTTCGATGAGGAGGAACCAAATATAAATGTACTTCATGTTAGTTTTATCGAATTTAACTTAACAAATCAAACAATGTATCTATATTACCAAACTTTTGTTATAAATACTTTTAAAACACCTTAGTTCCATTGACAAACTCATATAAAGTGCCAAGAAATACTACAATCGCACGAGTTACCCGTCTATAAAACACGCACATACCAACGACGTGTAGGTTTCTGTTGTCAACGTATATTTGTTCGAAGTCCTTTTTAAACTCTAGTTTAAGGTGATATGGGAGTATAAACCTAAAAAGATATAACTTTTTCATACTTTGCCAACACGTAGTATTAATTTTGATATGTTTAAAAATAGAATAAAAACAAGAATGTGTCCATAGTTCACGGATGCCCCACTCGCACAATCATTTAACATGTTCAGTAGACCGGGAAATTGGGGGTCAATGCTTTAATTTGGCATTATAACTATAAACATCATATCATGGGGAATATGTGTACTAAATTTCAAGTTGATTGGACTTTATTTTCATCAAAAACTACCTTGACCAAACACTTTAACCTGAAGAAGGACGAACGGACGCACGGACGAACGAACAGACGGACGAACGAACGGACGGACGAACAGAAAACATAATGCCCCTCTACATTTTTTCAAGCTACAGGTTATGGCACAATGACACATTTTGTATGGATTATACAGGAAAAAACATCATTATGTGATTAGAAGCTAAACTGAATGATATAATTCGTCGTGTGAATATTATAATGTTTTATGTCCCCTTTTTCTAAAACTGAGAAAATGGCATTTAAAGTTGGACAGTCTGATATCCAGTCATATAAAACAAGAGCTATGCAAAAAGTATGCGTAATACTAGTTCCAACACATCTGATTAAATTGTCCTTTTCAGAAATCTGATTAAGTATATATTATTTCGGCAATTTCATATTTCAAGTTTGGAGATAGTACATTTTAATCTTGTGATAAGTAAAGTTGAAAGAATTAAAATGGTATTGGACATAAAACATTATAATATTATTACTGGGCAATGTATATGCCATTAAAATTGAATAAAATCGGCAGTAGAAACAAAGGCCATACACAATCTTGTTGGTTAAAATAGTGTCTTATATTTTCTTTGAACTATATAGCTATGCTGCAAGGCAAACTGGACGTATAGTTATTCTGTCTATGCGTCTGTCCTTGCAAGGTTAAGGTACACGTTGACTTTGTCTTTCTTAATAGAATTTCAATTTTAAAAAACCAGGTTAAGTTTCAGGTTTAAGTTTTTGATATAAGAGTTATGATATCATCAAGCAGCTTTGTACATAGATAGCTTATGATGTGGACTGTTTGATGCAAAGTTTATGCTTGGGTCGTAATAAGTCAAGACTTATTGACTTTGTCTTTTGTAATAAAAAGTCAATGCTAAAGACCCAAAGTTAGGGTAAGGCCAGATCAAGTTAATTGATAGATTCTCATCCACTTAAATTGAAAATATTGGGTTGAGTTGGACTCTTATATTTTATTTTTACGTATTTTTATTACAGATTCCAAAGAACTTTGTAAAAATACATTAAAAACCTAATTGGTTGGAACGGGTGGGGATAAGAATGTAAAAATTAATTTGATATGATCTTAAGGTTAAGTCTGTAATGGGTCTGTGTCTGAACAAACTGTTAGTCATTTTAAATACAGATCATTGGCGGGCATGTAGTGTCATTGGACATTCTTTTTCTAAAAGGACAGTAATAAAATGACACATAATAATTAGACAATGACTTTATGAATATAAAACTAAAGAATTACAAAAATGGCACCTTTACTCCTTATAGGATGCTGATTTATAAACAAATCATAATTAGCACATCATCATAACAGTTGGACATTAAGTTCATGACATGATATGAAAGGGATATGTTTCAGCTAAACAAAATGTATATTTTTTGCTATTATTCATTAAAAAGCTGTCACTTGGACCATTTGAAAATTTCTATATTTTGTCAATAATATTAACAACATGTAAAGACTATATTTATGTATGAAAGTGCCATAAAGTCCTATTAAATTATAATGCCCTCATTTCATTGGTAAACTTTTGTCATGTGACCCAGAATCCGTCAATTTCATTGGTTTGTACTTAGATCACTATAATTCTGAATACAACATTGTATTTGGAGAAATATCATTTTAATACTACTGTTTTAGGCAAATTTGAAGATAATTAAGCCTGGTTAAATATATAGGGAGATAAAACATTGCAGCACGAAACTATTGACACCCATAACTCATTTCCACTGTAAAATGGACTTATAACATTATAATATTCACACGACGAATTGTAAAATAAAATACGGGAAGATAGCTTTTACAAAATGCTTTGAGAATATCAAAAGAAAAGATAGGGATACTGTACCTTTTCCCCGGTTAAAATAAGAAATAGCAACACTTAATGCTTGCTGGTATGTATCACTATGGGGACCAACGACAACCACTAATCTACAGGCTCATGACTTGGGACAGGCATATAGAGAATGTGACGGGTTAAACATGTCTAAAGGAGCCAACCCTCCCCAAACCTGGACTAACATGCAGTTCTGTAATAGTACAAATATAAGAACAAACTATAAAATGCAGTATAACTAATTCCAATTCTGCACATACAAATAGGAAGAGGTGGTAAGATTGCCAATTGTCTGTATTTAAGTTAGCAAGGAACTGTTTCGTCATATTTCCGTATATACGGAATTCGATGTCAATCCATACGGAAATAATTCTGTACATTATCAATGGTAAATAAATACACGATTTCTGTAAATAATATATACGTTATGATATAGACCCGAAAACAAATATATTGTTTTACACTGATACCGCCCAATATTTGTTTCTAAAGTGTTGGACAAATGCGTTGTCGGATTAATGGGCTGTCGGAGCAATGGGTTGTCGGACTAATGGGTTGTCGGAGCAATGTGCTGTCGGAACAATGGGTTGTCGGATTAATGAGCTGTCGGACTAATGGGATGTCGGAATAATGGCGTGTAACCAACCAAACAACCCAGATGGAACCAAGGTTTAGAACCAGAGTGCCCGGATAGAACCTTATTGCATTCGGAATTCTCATAACTTTTTATACCTTCAACGTATTTTCAAAATCATTTATTTATTTTTTCTTATCTATTTTCTCTGACTGTTAATGACGTCTTATTGGATGTTGGATGTGTACTGATTGATATTTAAACCTTAGATACATGATTTTTTTTCTCCGACTGCATGTTAATGACGTTTTATTGGATGTTGGATGTTTACTGATTGATATTTTAGCTTTAGTTACATGATTCTTTTTATTAGTTGTTATTGGCTTTAACTGGCTTTCATTATCTTGGAGTACTCTGAAATCTGTACTTTGTGTCTTTAGTTGGGTTTTTTTGTGCTCTGTATTTATCTTATAAGTTAGTCGCTTTTCAACTGATTTTAAAGTTTAGTCTAATATCATTGAATATGTTGTGCTATACATGTTACAACACTATCTCAGATAAGGGTGGGATACAAAAACATGTGTTATACTGCTACATTCTGTACTGTGAATGTCACGAATCAGGATTCGAGCCTCTTACTAAGTGGTTGTCGGGTGTTTATTTTATTTTTAATTTTAATTTTTTTTTTAATTGGGGTTTTAGAGGTTTACGCAGTACATATTAGGCGATGTCCGTAGTTTTTCAGAACACCGGATGTTATTCGGAATACTTCTGTTCTTTCTATTGCCACCTTTCATATACATGCGCAACAGCTTATCAACTGACCTAGCTGTTGAATAAGCATTAGCATCTTAAGTTGCTACTGAGATATGTTACATATGATGCGAAATTTATAATGACGCAAGCTATTTTAATGATCATTTGAATGCTTCCTTGCACGCAATTACAAGCTGCTAATATTTACCTTACATATACAGTCAGAAACCCGGTTGAAATAGAACAAAAGAATCGAAGCTCTTTGTTAGAGAAGGCGATAAATGCTTACTGTAATGTTTACTATAGTGACAAAAATTTTAAAAGTTAATAGAAACACACAAAATTACAATTTTCTTCTCAATTACGAAGTGTTTTATTTTAACAGGTCGGGAACACTACCTTATATGGCAATGCATAAATTAGCATATTTATGTTCTTTCACATTTAATTGTTTATTTACGTGTGACGCAATTTATTTTTACCTGGGGTTTTGACCAATCCACTAAATGAGCAACAATAGATGATGGACTACAACGTGCTTACAATCAAACAAGAACACGTGTTATTTACTGAAATACAACACATTTTTTCGTGCAATGCGGGATTAACAATTTTGCTTAGTTTTTCAATTTTTGTATCCACATTTATAGTTCGTGATATAAAGTATTCGTTCCATGCTCAGATTATCGAAGAGTTGTTTCTATGCGAAGAAAGAAGTGTTTGAATTACCCGATATATAGCCATAAATATGTTT